>NC_045619.1:133866635-133985088 GCF_009829155.1 Mustela erminea
TAGCAGGCTGAGACTACTTCAGCTAGCAGGAGATCAGCTAGATAGCTTATCTAAAGATTGCAAACACCTGCAAATCCATCAGCAGATGGAAGAGAAGAAGAACAGCAATTCTGGAAACAGAAAAACAAGCACTTTCTGAAAGGCAGGACTGGCGGAGACGTGAATCCAAAGCAACGGGAAGATAGACCCGGGGGGAGGGGCTGGCTCCCGGCAAGTGGCGGAGCAACGGAGCACAAAATCAGGACTTTTAAAAGTCTGTTCCACGGAGGGACATCGCTCCAGAGGCTAAACCAGGGCGAAGCCCACGTGGGGTCAGCATGGCCTCAGGTCCCGCAGGGTCACAGAAGGATCGGGGGTGTCTGAGTGTCGCAGAGCTTGTGGGTATTGGAACGGGAAAACCAGCTACAGAGACAGAGCCGACAGTAAGCTCACATCTCGGTGTAACCTTGAACCAGCCACAGGCTCGGTGAGCTCAGAGCGTGGCCGGAGGTCAGGCAGACGGGAGTAACTGGGCGCTGTTCTCTAAGGGCACACTGAGGAGTGGGGCCCCGGGCTCTCGGCTCCTCCGGGCTGGAGAACAGGAGGCTGCCATTTGTATTCCCGTCCTCCGGAACTCTACGGAAAGCGCTCAGGGAACAAAAGCTCCTGAAAGCAAACCCGAGCAGATTACTCAGCCCGGCCCCTGGTAAGGGCGGTGCAATTCCGCCTGGGGCAAAGACACTTGAGAATCACTACACCAGGCCCCTCCCCCAGAAGATCAACAAGAAATCCAGACAAGACCAAGTTCACCTACCAAGGAGTGTGGTTTCAATACCAAGGAGAGCAGCAGAATTCCAGAGGAGGAGAAAGCAAAGCACAGAGCTCATGGCTTTCTCCCTGTGATTTTTTTTAGTCTTGCAGTTAATTTAATTTTGTTCTTTTTCATTTTTTTTCCCTCACCTTCTGGTAATTTTTTTTTTTAACTTTTACCCTTTTCTTTTTTAACGATTTTTAACTAGTTTATCTAATATATATATTTTTTCTTTTTTATATTTTTCTTTATTCATTTTCTTTTTCTTAATTCTTTTCTTTTCTTTCTTTTTTTTTTCTTTCTTCCTTTTTGAACCTCTTTTTATCCCCTTTCTCCCAACTCACGATTTGGGATCTCTTCTGATTTGGTTAAAGCATATTTTCCTGGGGTTTTTGCCACTCTTTTAGTATTTTACTTGCTCCTTCATATACTCTTATCTGGAAAAATGACAAGACGGAAAAATTCACCACAAAAAAAAGAACAAGGGGTAGTACCGAAGGCTAGGGACCTAATCAATACAGACATTGGTAATATGTCTGTATCTAGAGTTCAGAATGACAATTCTCAAGGTTCTAGCTGGGCTTGAAAAACACATGGAAAATATTAGAGAAACTCTCCTGGGAGATATAAAAGCCCTTTCTGGAGAAATAAAAGAACTAACATCTAACCAAGTTGAAATAAAAAAAAGCTATTAATGAGGTGCAACCAAAAATGGAGGCCCTCACTGCTAGGATAAATGAGGCAGAAGAAAGAATTAGTGATATAGAAGACCAAATGACAGAGAATAAAGAAGCTGAGCAAAAGAGGGACAAACAGCTACTGGACCACGAGGGGAGAATTCGAGAGATAAGTGACACCATAAGACGAAACAACATTAGAATAATTGGGATTCCAGAAGAAGAAGAAAGAGAGAGGGGTGCAGAAGGTATACTGGAGAGAATTATTGGGGAGAATTTCCCCAATATGGCAAAGGGAACGAGCATCAAAATTCAGGAGATTCAGGGAATGCCCCTCAAAATCAATAAGAATAGGCCCACACTCCGTCACCTAATAGTAAAATTTACAATTCTCAGTGACAAAGAGAAAATCCTGAAAGCAGCCCGGGAAAAGAAGTCTGTAACATACAATGGTAAAAATATTAGATTGGCAGCTGACTTATCCGCAGAGACCTGACAGGCCAGAAAGAGCTGGCATGATATTTTCAGAGAACTAAAGGAGAAAAACATGCAGCCAAGAATACTATATCCAGCTAGGCTATCATTGAAAATAGAAGGAGAGATTAAAAGCTTCCAGGACAAACAAAAACGGAAAGAATTTGCAAACACCAAACCGGCTCTACAGGAAATATTGAAAGGGGTCCTCTAAGCAAAGAGAGAGCCTACAAGTGGTAGATCAGAAAGGAACAGAGACCATACAGTAACAGTCACCTTACAGGCAATACAATGGCAGCAAATTCATATCTCTCAATAGTTACCCTGAATGTTAATGGGCTAAATGCAACAATCAAAAGACACAGGGTATCAGAATGGATAAAAAAACAAAACCCATCTATATGTTGCCTCCAAGATACTCATTTTAAGCCCGAAGACACCTCCAGATTTAAAGTGAGGGGGTGGAAAAGAATTTACCATGCTAATGGACATCAGAAGAAAGCAGGAGTGGCAATCCTTATATCAGATCAATTAGATTTTAAGCCAAAGACTATAATAAGAGATGAGGAAGGACACTATATCATACTCAAAGGGTCTGTCCAACAAGAAGATCTAACAATTTTAAATATCTATGCCCCCAACGTGGGAGCAGCCAACTATATAAACCAATTAATAACAAAATAAAAGAAACACATCAACAATAATACAATAATAGTAGGGGACTTTAACACTCCCCTCACTGAAATGGACAGATCATGCAAGCAAAAGATCAGCAAGGAAATAAAAGCCTTAAACGACACACTGGACAAGATGGACATCACAGATATATTCAGAACATTTCATCCCAAAGCAACAGAATACACATTCTTCTCTAGTGCACATGGAACATTCTCCAGAATAGATCACATCCTCCATCCTAAATCAGGACTCAACTGGTATCAAAAGATTGGGATAATTCCCTGCATATTTTCAGACCACAATGCTGTAAAGCTAGAACCCAACCACAAGAGGAAGTTTGGAAAGAACCCAAATACATGGAGACTAAACAGCATCCTTCTAAAGAATGAATGGGTCAACCGGGAAATTAAGGAAGAATTGAAAAAAAAAATCATGGAAACAAATGATAATGAAAATACAATGGTTCAAAATCTGTGGGACACAACAAAGGCAGTCCTGAGAGGAAAATATATAGTGGTACAAGCCTTTCTCAAGGAACAAGAAAGGTCTCAGGTACACAACCTAACCCTACACCTAAAGGAGCTGGAGAAAGAACAAGAAAGAAACCCTAAGCCCAGCAGGAGAAGAGAAATCATAAAGATCAGAGCAGAAATCAATGAAATAGAAACCAAAAAAAACAATAGAACAAATCAACGAAACTAGGAGCTGGTTCTTTGAAAGAATTAATACAATTGATAAACCCCTGGCCCAACTTATCAAAAAGAAAAGACAAAGGACCCAAGTAAATAAAATCATGAATGAAAGAGGAGAGATCACAACTAACACCAAAGAAATACAAACAATTATAAGAACATACTATGAACAACTCTACGCCAACAAATTTGACAATCTGGAAGAAATGGATGCATTCCCAGAAACATATAAACTACCACAACTGAAACAGGAAGAAATAGAAAGCCTGAACAGACCCATAACCAGTAAGGAGATTGAAACAGTCATTAAAAATCTCCAAACAAACAAAAGCCCAGGGCCAGACGGCTTCCCGGGGGAATTCTACCAAACATTTAAAGAACTAATTCCTGTTCTCCTGAAACTGTTCCAAAAAATAGAAATGGAAGGAAAACTTCCAAACTCATTTTATGAGGCCAGCATCACCTTGATCCCCAAACCAGACAAGGATCCCATCAAAAAAGAGAGCTATAGACCAATATCCTTGATGAACACAGATGCGAAAATTCTCATCAAAATACTAGCCAAAAGGATTCAACAGTACATTAAAAGGATTATTCACCACGACCAAGTGGGATTTATTCCAGGGCTGCAAGGTTGGTTCAACGTAGGCAGATCAGTCAATGTGATACAACACATCAATAAAAGAAAGAACAAGTACCATATGATACTCTCAATAGATGATGAAAAAGCATTTGACAAAGTACAGCATCCCTTCCTGATCAAAACTCTTCAAAGTGTAGGGATAGAGGGCACACACCTCAATATCATCAAAGCCATCTATGAAAAACCCTCCGCAAATATCATTCTCAATGGAGAAAAACTGAAAGCTTTTCCGCTAACGTCAGAACACGGCAGGGATGTCCATTAACACCACTTCTATTCATCATAGTACTAGAGGTCCTAGCCTCAGCAATCAGACAACAAAAGGAAATTAAAGGCATCCAAATGGGCAAAGAAGAAGTCAAATTATCACTCTTCGCAGATAATATGATACTATATGTGGAAAACCCAAAAGACTCCACTCCAAAACTGCTAGAACTTGTACAGGAATTCAGTAAAGTGTCAGGATATAAAATCAATGCACAGAAATCATTTGCATTTCTCTACACCATCAACAAGACAGAAGAAAGAGAAATTAAGGAGTCAATCCCATTTACAATTGCACCCAAAACCATAAGATACCTAGGAATAAACCTATACAAAGAGACACAGAATCTATACTCAGAAAACTATAAAGTACTCATGAAAGAAATTGAGGAAGACACAAAGAAATGGAAAAATATTCCATGCTTATGGATTGGAAGAATAAATATTGTGAAAATGTGCTACCTCAACCAATCTACACATTTAATGCAATCCCTATAAAAATCCCATCCATTTTTTTCTAAGAAATAGAACAAATAATCCTAAAATTTATATGGAATCAGAAAAGACCTCGAATAGCCAAAGGAATATTGAAAAAGAAAGCCAAAGTTGGTGGCATCACGATTCCAGACTTCAAGCTCTCTTACAAAGCTGTCATCATCAAGACAGTACGGTACTGACACAAAAACAGACACATAGATCAATGGAACAGAATAGAGAGCCCAGAAATAGACCCTCAACTCTATGGTCAACTAATCTTCAACAAAGCAGGAAAGAATGTCCACTGGAAAAAAGACAGCCTCTTCAACAAACGGTGTTCAGAAAATTGGACAGTCACATGCAGAAAAATGAAATTGGACTATTTCCTTACACCACACATGAAAATAGACTCAAAATGGATGAAGGACCTCAATGTGAGAAAGGAATCCACCAAATTCTTGAGGAGAACACAGGCAGCAACCTCTTTGACCTCAGCCACAGCAACTTCTTCCTAGGCACATCGCCAAAGGCAAGGGAAGCAAGGGCAAAAATGAACTATTGGGATATCATCAAGATCAAAAGCTTTTGCACAGAAAATGAAACAGTCAACAAAACAAAAAAGGCAACTGGCAGAATGGGAGAAAATATTTGCAAACAACATATCAGACAAAGGGCTAGTATCCAAAATTTATAAAGGGCTCAGCAAACTCAACACCCAAAGGACAAATAATCCAATCAAGAAAAGGGCAGAGGACATGAACAGACATTTCTGCAAAGAGACATCCATATGGTCAACAAACACATGAAAAAATGCTCCACATCACTTGGCATCAGGGAAATACAAATCAAAACCACAATGAGATACCACCTCACACCAGTCAGAATGGCTAAAATTAGCAAGTCAGGAAATGACAGATGCTGGCGAGGATGTGGAGAAAGGAACCCTCCTACACTGTTGGGGGGAATGCAAGCTGGTGCAACCACTCTGAAAAACAGCATGGAGGTTCCTTAAAAAGCAGAAAATAGAGCTACCGTATGACCCAGTTATGGCACCACTGGGTATATACCCTAAAGATATAAACGTGGTGCTCCAAAGGGACACGTGCACCCGAATGTTTATAGCAGCAATGTCCACAATAGCCAAACTATGGAAAGAACCTAGATGTCCATCAACAGATGAATGGATAAAGAAGATGTGGCATATATATATATATATATATATATATATATATATATATTGCATCCATCAAAAGAAATGAAATCTTGCCATTTGTGATGACGTGGATGGAACTAGAGGGTATTATGCTTGGCGAAATAAGTCAATGTGAGAAGGACAACTATCATAGATCTCCCTGATATGAGGAAGTGGAGATGCAATGTGGGGGGTTGGGGGATAGGAACAGAATAAATGAAACAAGATGGGATCAGGAGGGAGACAAATCATAAAAGACTCAATCTCACAAAATAGGCTGAGCATTGTTGGGGGTAGGGGGGGTCGGGAGAGGGTGAGGGGGTTATGGACATTAGGGAGGGTATGTGCTATGGTGAGTGCTGTGAAATGTGTAAATCTGACGATTCACATACCTGTACCCCTGGGGATAAAAAGACATTATATGTTTATTTAAAAATCTAAAAATAAATAAATAAATAAATTATAGATTTTTTAACTGAAATTACTAAACTTAATTTATTATTTTTAATTGTTTATTTTATATTTAATCATTTAATTCCTTTATAGTTATAATAATTTACTTATATTTAATTATTTTTATTTATTATTTATTTAATCTGTTAATTAAACTCTTTTTTAAATTTATTTTTAAAATTTCTTTTCAATGTTTCAGGATTCATTGTTTATGCACCACATCCCGTGCTCCATGATATACATGCCCTCCATAATACCCACCACAGGGCTCACCCAACCTCCCACCTCCTCCCCTCCAAAATCTTCAGTTTGTTTCTCAGAGTCCACAGGCTCTCATGGTTCGTCTCCCCCTCCAGTTTCCCCCAACTCCCTTCCCTCCATCTCCCCATGTCCTCCGTGTTACTCCTTATGCTCCACAAATAAGCAAAATCTTATGATAGTTGACTCTCTCTGTTTGACTTATTTCACTTAGCATCATCTCTACCAGTCCCATCCATGTTGATACAAATGTTGCTTATTCATCCTTTCTGATGGAGGCACAATACTCCATAGTGTATATGGATCACATCTTCTTTATCCATTTGTCCATTGAAGGGCATCTTGGTTCTTTCCACAGTTTGGTGACTGTGGCCATTGCTGCTATGAACATTGGGATACAGATGGCCCTTCTTTTCACTACATCTGTATCATTGGGGTAAATACCCAGTAGTGCAATTACATAGTCATTGGGAAGCTCTATTTTTATTTTCTTAAGGAATCTCCACACTGTTCTCCAAAGTGGCTGCACCAACTTGCATTCCCACCAATAGTGTAAGAGGGTTCTCCTTTCTCCACATATCCCCCAACACAAGTTGTTTACTGTCTTGTTAATTTTGGCCATTCTAACTGGTGTAAGGTGTTATCTCAATGTGGTTTTGATTAGAATTTCTGTGATGGCTAGTGATGATGAACATTTTCTCATGTGTCTGTTAGCCATTTGTATGTCTTCTTTGGAGAAGTGTCTGTTAATGTCTTCTGCCCTTTTTTGACCTGATTGTCTGTTTTGTGTGTATTGAGTTTGAGTTTGAGTTTATAGATCTTGGATATCAGCCCTTAGTCTGTACTGTTTTTTTTGAATATATTATCCTGTTCCATGGGTTGCCTCCTACTTTTGTTGACTGTTTCCTTTGCTGTGACAAAGCTTTTGATTTTGATGAAGTCCTCAAAATTCTTTTTTCTTTTGTTTCCTTTCCCTTTGGAGACATGTCTGAAAGAAGTTGCTGTGGCCGATGTTGAAGGAGTTACTTTAACATGTTCTGATTTAGGATATTGATAGAGTCCTTCCTCATGTTAAGACCTTTCATTCAGTTTGAGTTTATATTTGTGTATGGCATAAGAGTCATCAAGTTTCATTCTTCTGTACATAGATGTCCAGTTTTCCCAGCACCATTTATTGAAGAGACTGTCTTTTTTTCCACTAAATATTTTTTCCTGCTTTGTTGAAGATTATCAAACATGGAGTTGTGGGTCCATATCTGACACTCTGAAGACAAGATGAAAAGATAATGACAATCAGAAGCTGGATGGAGCTTTATTTTTTGTTTTCCACTTGTTATCTGTTTTATAATTGTTTACATTTTCTTTATTACTTTTTTAAATCACAAAGATATTACATGTTTTCAGTGACAAGTATAACCATAGGGGGACATATAAAAAAAGTTAAGATTCTGAACACACACTTGGATAGCCATGGCTTTGATTTCTCTATGTACAAACATATATCATCTATAGCTATACAGAGCTGTAGATAATACATAAAGTAGGATATGTAATATATATAGATGATAGATAGATAGATAGATAGATAGATAGATAGATAGATAGATTATGGTATTTTTGTAAGAATTGGATCATACTATATCCATTAATTTGAACTTTGCTTTTAAATTTTTACTAAGACTATAGATCTTCCTTTAGTTCAGTATATATACATATATTTAATACTTCTACCAATTTTGTTTTTTAATTTAAATTCAATTAGCCAACATACCAATATATCATTAGCTTCAGATGTAGAGTTCAATCATTCATCAGCTGTGTATAACACCCAGTGCTCATCACATCAAGTGTCCGCCTTAATCCCCATCCCCCAACCACCTCCCTTCAAGAAACCCTAGGTTTGTTTCCTATAGTTAAGATTCTCTCATGGTTTTTAAATTAGTATTATTTTATCTACTGACACTATGAAATTGTAAGTGCCTAATGCTTAAAAATGTGTTTGTCAGAACAAAAATACTTTTGCTTTAAAACACATGAAAAAATGTTCATCATCACTAGCCATCAGGGAGATTCAAATTAAAAACACCTTACACCAGTTAGAAGGGCCAAAATTAACAAGACAGGAAACAACATGTGTTGGGAGGATGTGGAGAAAGGGGAACCCTCTTACACTGTTGGCGGGAATGCAAGTTGGTGCAGCCAATTTGGAGAACAGTGTGGAGATTCCTTAAGAAATTAAAAATAGAGCTTCCCGATGACCCTGCAATTGCATTACTAGGTATTTACCACAAAGATGCAGATATAGTGAAAAGAAAGGCCATCTGTACCCCAATGCTCATAGCAGCAATGGCCACAGTCGCCAAACTGTGGAAAGAAGCAAGATACCCTTCAATGGATGAATGGATAAAGATGTGGTCCATATACACTATGGAGTATTATGCCTCCATCAGAAAGGATGAATACCCAACTTTTGTATCAACATGGATGGGACTGGAAGAGATTATGCTGAGTGAAATAAGTGAAGCAGAGAGAGTCGATTATCATATGGTTTCACTTATTTGTGGAGCATAAAAAATAACACAGGGGACATGGAATATGGAGAGGAGAAGGGAGTTGAGGGAAATTGGAGGGGGAGATGAACCATGAGAGACTATGGACTCTGAAAAACCACCTGACGGTTTTGAAGGGGTGGTGGGTGGGAAGTTGGGCCAGCCTGGTTGTGGGTATCATGTAGGGCATGTATTGCATAGAGCACTGGGTGTGGTGCCTAAACAATGAACTCTAGTACACTGAAAAGTAAATTTAAAAAAATAAATAAATTAAAAATAAATAAAAAATAAAAGTTCTAGTATCATTTGATAGATATTTTCATGTTTGGAAGAGTAAATATGATTAAATGTTGCAAGTTAATGCCTCTCATATCCATTAACATTAAATATTTGAGGATTATTATCTTGGATGGAGTTTTGTTTCTTATTTCAATTCCAGGACAGCCAGTACAGTGATTCGACAATTCCACACGTCACCCACTGCTCATCACAAGTGTGCTCCTTAATCCCCATCACCTATTCCAGCCTAGACTGGCATTCTGAATATAAATATTCATAGAACTCCTTGTAAAACATGGCTCAAGTATCAGGTTCAATAACCAGAAGGCTGAACAAAGGTTGATAGAGATAGATAGCAGGCAATCCACATAAACAAAAACATGCAAGCTAGTCGCTCTAGGAACAATAATTCTACAGCAGTCTATTATGAAAGCTACACTGTGATAGTTTCCTATCACAACTGCTTTAAGTATAGAATGTTAAACCACAGACTTAGGCAAAGATTACAAAAAATTAGTAGATCAAATTAAAATATGAATAACTTCATTGATAAAATTTAAAAATTTAAAACTGCTATAAATTTTATTTTAAAAATGCTCTCCACTACCCCCAGACTTTTGTGATATAAAGTTGTCAGAAGATTCTTTTAACAACTTTACTGAAATTTAATTCACACATCGCAGAATTCAAAGTAGATAATCCAGTGGTTTTTCATATAGTCAGATTTGTGCAATTACCAACAATCTAACTTAAGAATATTTTTATTCCCCCACTCCAAAAGAAATCCCATAGCCACCAACAGTCATTCTTCATTCTTTCCTCCTCCTGGCAGCCACTTATCTACTCTCTGTTGCCCCCGATTTGCTGATTCTGTACATTTCACATAAACAGATCATATGTGATGTTTGGTGATGGGCTTCCTTCTCTTTTAAAGTTCATCCACGTTTCAGTATGTATCAGTACTTGTAAAAAACGGTCTTTTAATACATACTTATCAAATGCTTCTGGGAAGCTTGTGGCTCCTATTATAACTCCTATTATAACTCCTTCACTGGGTTTTTACTTTCCTTCTTCCAAAGAAGGAAAGTAACATTTCACTGAAAATTAAAACAATACACATATAGAAATGCTCTACACGAAACTATCATTAAATTTAGTAACAGTAAATAAAAGGGACTGATTTTTTTTATACCCAAAGTGATAAGACATCCCTATTATTTTTTTAAAAGAACAAATATTACTAGGCCAGTACTCAATAAAACTGCTAACAATAAATCACAAAGTCATCTATGATTACATGCCTTCACAATATTTGTTCTACTTAGGAAGACATGACCTGACAGAAAAGGCTAGGGAACCTAATTTTTGAAAAATTATGCTCAAGCTTACCAATTCAAATTATTTGCTCCTAGACTTCCTGTTTGTTTCCAAAAGGTCATACATGGTTTTAAGAAGTCTTTCCTTCTAGGATGCCCTGGTGGCTCAGTGGGTTAAAGCCTCTGCCTTCGGCTCAGGTCATGGTCTCAGGGTCCTGGGATCGAGCCCCGCATCAGGTTCTCTCTGCTCAGCAGGGAGCCTGCTCCCCCCCACCCCACCTGCCTCTCTACTTGTGATCTCTCTCTGTCAAATAAATAAATAAAATCTTAAAAAAAGAAGTCTTTCCTTCTTCCAAAGCAACCCCACTTCTTGCTCTTTATATTATAAAAACTGATGCAAACTTTTAATCTACCACAACACTAAAAGCGAGTCACGAATTTTGTAGGAACCAGCAAACACTCTTTATTTCTCCAAACAGACTAGTATTCTCAATGGGAATCATCACTTTCCTGTCATGATACAATCAATGAAAAAAGGTATAGAGTCACCAATTAAGAAAGGTTGATACCTCAGTCACCCCACTAGTAATGGAAAGAACACAATACAGAGAATGCAGCTTGTCTTGACTTCATACACAGAGACTACTCTGTTGCCTACATTTTTTCCTCTTTCTTCCTATTTTTTTTAATATTTCATTTTAAAGTAATCTCTATACCCCACATGGGGCTCAAATGTACAACTCCGAGAGGAAGAGCTGCATGCTCCACTGACTTAGCCAGATGCCCCGCGATTTCTCTAATGTTCCCAAATATATTACCATATCCCAAAGAGAGATGAAGATTCAATTACCCATTCATTGCAGCAAGAAGCTGATTTATAGTCTGCCTTGAATATGGATGCATTGGAGACTCAATTCGCTTCCCACCAACAGAATCTAATTCATCAATAAAAATAACACAGGGAGCATTTGCTTTTGCTTCCCCTAGGAAAAGAGAAGAGATACAAATAAGCTTAATGAAATCAATGTTTTTTGAACAAAATCATGTAAGTATTAAAAACCTGTAAAACTGTCAAAGGCAACAAAAGACATTCATTAAGGAAAAAGTCCATAAAAATGAGTTCTCTTTCTTTTCTTTAAAACTAATTTAAGAATGATAGCCTCATGAAAAAAAAAACTGTATCATACAAAATGATATATAATAAAAACAACCAAGTATTCATTATTCTGACTGTACAAGCCACAGTCAGATCTGAGGCTAACTATTGCTTATTTACATACTAATGAATTAATGAATAAGATAAAAAAGGACAACAACAGAAAATCCAGCTTTTCAACAGACTCCAAGCTCACCTAACACTTCTAGCTCTCTATTTGGGAAAGTACAGTTCTGTTTTAGGTCACACATTAAATTACCTAAAACCAAAACTCCACAATGGTGAGTTCAGCTATCAATCATAATTGAATAACAAATAGGTAAGAATCCCTCTTCCCCTAAAATTAACAAAATTATGTATTGCATGAAAGGTACATTAAAACTTACTAAATAAACTTCTGATATGGCTGGCTCCCACACTCACAAACATTTCATCAAATTCTGATCCAGAATTTGGAAGCATCATTCCTGTCCCTGGTGGTCCAACTAAAAGTATTCCTAAAAGAGAAAACAAATACACTAATTCAACTTAAAAAATAAAAATAAAACCTGATGTCAACCTATGAAACAAATAGTTATTAATTAATGCATACATAGTTTTGAGGTTGAAAGCACATGACTATTATTTTGAAGCAAAGTATGTCTCTAGTAATGATTCTCTTCAGGAACTTCTTTAAAACTAATTTCCCTCTACCATTTAAGTCTTGAGAGAATGGAACATAATAAACTTATCTGTCATTAAACAAGTAAGATAAAATTCACATAAACACAGATTAAAAGATTAAGCAACCAAATGTGACACATGAACCCTTGACTTAATGTTCTTCCATAAAACACATATTTCAGAAACTCTGATGAAAATTTGATGTGGACATCTGAGGAAATTTTGAAAGAATTCCGGAGTACAAGATACTAAGGAAATAGTATTCAATTTTATTTGGTAGGATAAATTATTCTCTTCAGGATAATGTCCTTAGTCTTAGGTGACACATAACAAAGTATGGAGAGGTAAAGAAGTTCACTTCTGCAGCTTTGTAACTTTTCCTATGTTCGAAAATTTTCATGACAGCAGTACTTTTTCATAAGTTGGAATAACAGATTTCTCTGGTTTCCACAACTTTTCATTTTTCATTTAAAAAGGTAAAAAATCCTTTATTAATTAATGCTATATTTTAACATAAAAAATATCTTTAAAGGAAAGTTGTTGAAAAATACCCCTAAGACTACCCCTTGTATTGCCATGTTATTGTCATTCTTAACTGGTTTAAATGGTAGAATGTATTTTTGTAACTGATAATTTTCCCATAATTTTGTAAAAGATCTCTTGTGATTAGAAAGAAAAGTGTTGAACTATTCTATGACTTTAAACTTTAAACTTTCTGATGTTATAGTACTGATTCGAATAAATGAATCCTAAATTTTCAGAGATTCATACCAACACTTTTATACACTGCTGAACACTGTCAGTAGAGATAGTGGGCAGTATAGAAACAAACCTTAAATATGAGTGCCCCATTTAACTTACCAATTCTGTTTCTAGAATTAGAATCCAGAATAATCAATAAATAAATGAGTAAATCTATAATTTGTTCTAAAGAGATAAATAAGGATGTAGGCAAAGCCTTGAGATAATAAGATGACCATCACAAGTGCTGATTTTACTATTTTAGTTAAAAATGTCTGAGTATAGTTGACACACAGTTACATTAGTTTCAGGTGTACAACATAGTGATTTGACAAGTTTAAACATTATGCTGCTCACAAGTGTAGCTACCCTCTGTCACCATACAACACTATCACAGTATCACTGACTGTATTTCCTATGCCTTTTACTCCTCTGACTCACTGATTTGACAACTGAAAGCATGTTTCTCTCTTTCCTCTTCATACATTTTGCCCAGCCCTCACACTGCTAATTTTAATCACAAAACACTGGAAACCATAAAAGCTTAATGTAAGTGATTACAGCATAGCATGATCATTTGGTCCAGGGACACCACAAAGTCATTACAATCTTGGACCCAATTCTAGCATATGGTTTTCCGTCACACCAAGAAACAATTCTCCAACACCAGTCGGGCACCCTAACATTCCAGTCAATTCGGATGCTACCCACCTGGAGATAGCATCAAACACCATAAGTTAAGGACTTCGTCCCAAAAGACAGCAGAATACATACTAACTTGTGGAAAGTTCCGGCCCTCTTATCACATGGTTGATTTTCCCGGCAACCAGCTGCTAACCTTAGGTGTGTCCTAAAAGTTGACTCATTAACAGAAGACAAATCTATTCCTGTCATCACTGTAAAACTACAAGAAATGGGACTAAGACATATATATTTCTTTTTTATTAAAGATTTTTTTAAATTTATTTGATGGAAATCACAAGTAGGCAGAGAGGCAGGCAGAGAGAGAGGAGGAAGCAGGCTCCCTGCTGAGCAGAAAACCCAATGCCAGTCTCAATCCCAGGACCCCAGGATCATGACCTGAGCTGAAGGCAGAGGCTTTAACCCACTGAGCCACGCAGCAACCCCTAAATATATATTTCTAATTATAAATCACAACAGTCATTAAAAGAGAAAACATCAAAGACAAATGAGATTATTTCACAAATTAGTATGTTTTAAGGTCATGAAAGATCCACACCCACTCCCATAATAATGGAGTGAGGAGGGAAGCCTGGGTGGCTAAATCAGTTAAACATGAGACTTCAGCTCATCTCATGATAGGGTTGTGAGAGTGATCCCAGCATGGGGCTCTACACTGAGTGCACAGTTTGATTCAGAGTCTCTCCCTCTGCCCTCCCACTGACCGGCTCCTGTACTTGCACGTGTGCTCACTCACTCTCTCTCAAATAAATAAATAAGTAAATAAATGAATAGGCTAAACAACTTTTTCAGATTGAAGAAAAATCAAGGGGTGCCTGGGTGGCTCAGGCAGTTAGGCAGCAACTCTTGATTCTAGTTCAGGTCATGATCTGCCTGACTGAAGATTCTCATTCTCTCTCCCTCTGCCCCTCCCCACTGCCTGCTCTCCCTTTCTCTCCCTCTTTCTCTAAAATAATTTTTTAAAAAAGATTAAAGAAAAATCTAAATGTGTAAACCTGGATTGAGTCTTAAACCTGGATTTCGGGTGGGGGTTGGGAGGACCTCACTACAAAATGTATTAATAAGAGAAATGCAGAAATTTGAATATAACTAAATTTCATAATTAGTTCTGGAGCCGTGTGAAATTTCCTGACTTTACTAACTATACTGGTGTTATATAATAGAATATTCTTATACTTTAGGATATACATAACAATGTGTTTGGGTTAAAAGAGCATGATATCTATGATTTACTCTTAAACAGTTTAAAAAATACATTTATGTAAAGCAAGTAAGCAAATGGGGCAAAGTGCTAAAAAAACTACTGAGTTTGGTTAAGAGTACAGAGGGTTCTCTGAACTATGCTCACAATTTAAAATCTGAAATTGTAATAAAATTCAAAATCCCTTTCCTCCCAAAAAAAGGTTATAAATGGTATGTTCAGAATGAATACTTATTTGTACAATAGCCATTAAGAACTAAACCTTAAGCTTTTAAATCAGTAAAAATTAAATCAGCAATGGATTTTTTTTTTTTAATGTCAAGTCATAGTAAAGGGAAGGTACCTTACCTTTTGGAAGTTTACCTCCAAGCACAGTAAATTTTTGTGGCTTTGTCAAGAATTCAAAAGACATTATTAAAAATGTTAGCTATGAACTTAAATTAAAAGCACATTTATGAGTGTACTTTTATGTATTTATTTTAAATTACACTGGTTTAATAATACATTTGCTGCCAATTTGCAACCCTGTATTAGACAACTTTAAAGAGTTCTCAGTGGGGAAAAAAAGAGTTCAAGTACATTGGTCAGGGTTAAAAAGAAACAACCTGATAAGAAGTATACCAAAACATGAAACATCTCTGGGATGAAGGGCATTATGAATATCTAGAATTAAACTCATGACTCTCTTAGATTCCTAGATCGTTTTCTAGGACTTTCTCTAGGAAGTATATGATTGTTCCAGAGTAAATGAGTGTTTTTTGTTAGGTTATGGATGGTCTTCGAAATTTACTGATGAAATTATTAAAACTTAATAAAATGTTTGTAAAGTTAACAGTCGTAAGTAAATCTCTGTCCACCCCTAAGGAGAAATGCATACATATGTTCACCAAGAAACATAAGAGATATTCACAAGAACACTCTTTAGGCCAAAACTAGAAACAACCCAATGTCTACCTAATGGAGAACACAAACTATTGTGATTCATAGAATAATCTGCAATGGGGATGAATGAAGTAAACCTTCATGTAAAAACATGGATGGATCTCATAAACATCATGTTGAATGAAAGAAGTCATGTACGCTACATGTATTATGTTTATGCAAAGTTCAAATGCAGGCCAATTAATATATGTTATGAGACAGAACAATGATACGCTTGCAATAGGAAGAAAGGGACACTAGGAAGTTTCTGGTAACATTTCACTTCTTGAGCTGGATGCCAATAATATACTGAGTTCACTGTGTGAAAACTTACTGAGGTACAGATTTGTGATTTGTACAGTTTTGTGTGAATGCTAAGCTTCAAAATTTATCTTTATAAAGAGATCTGGGGGGCTCAGTCAGTAAAGCAGCTACCTTTGGCTCAGGTCATGATCTCAGGATCCTGGGATCAAACCCTACATCAGGCTCTCTGCTCAGCAGGGAGCCTGCTCCTCCCTCTCCCTCTGCCACTCCCTCTGCTTGTGCTCTCTGGTACACACTCTCTCTTGAATAAATAAATAAAATCTTTAAAAAAAATAGCATCCCCCCAAAAAATAAAAAAAATATATGTATATAAAAAGAGATCTAGCCCTTTATCCATTAAAATACATTTTTTTAAATATTCAAAGATATCCATATACTGAAAGAAGGCCAAAAGACATTTGGTCAAGGTAATCAATAACTTTAAACTTTTAAACAGATTAGATGTCATCTACTACTAAAGCTACATTTTCTCTGCCCAAACTTTCTGTCAAGAAAATTCCCAACTGAGGTATATAAAATCTATATAGAATGGAGTTTAGGGATCAAGACAATGAATGGAGTTATAAAAGCCCTTATTAGTATTTTTATGGCAACTATATGTAAAATTATTCTTACAGAACCAGAAATTCTAGGCAAGGAAATGAAATTCCTATACTAGCTCTTTAAGGGTTGGTAAAACTGATCACAGGTACCACCTACTGACCCACCTATTTTGGTAAATGTTGTAAATTACATTGGTCTATATAAATTTAGATTCTATAGCGATGGTGGCAATATAAAATTGTAACATTAATTATAGTATTTGTTTAGAATAGCACAGAAAACTTCGTGATAATCTACAAACTTTGGGATGAGCCCTTTCTAATATTATCGATATGTCTTCTTTAGCTTCATAATCAGAATTGGACTCATTCCAAAAGTATAGTCTATTGAGCACTGAAGTAAAAACACTGCAGGGAGAAAGGAAGAACGCCTCGCTGACCATAATCTCAGCACAGGTTCAATGGAGAGCAGGCTGATTGCGCATCTTAAAATGGGAAGGGCCCTCTGCACCTATCAGTTTTCAAATACTCACCACACCAACCTCTTCCTCAATTATTCTCTTTCCGCATTCCGACAGAGTTCACAGCTGTTTAAATTGGCAAGGGAGGGGAGCCTGGGTGGCTCAGTGGGTTAAAGCCTCTGACTTTGGCTCAGGTCATGATCCCAGGGTCCTGGGATTGAGCCCCGCATCCGGCTCTCTGCTCAGCGAGGAGCCTTCTTCCCCCACTCTCTCTGCCTGCATCTCTGCCTACTGTGATCTCTCTCTCTCTCCCTCTGTCAAATAAATAAATAATATATTTTTTAAAAATTGCCAAAGTAAGGGAAGGAGTACTTGGTATAAAATTATCATAGTGACTCCTGATACTTTATTCCCTAATAGTCGAGGTTGTGAAAAGTATTTATGCATAGATAGGGAACAGAGTGTGGAAAGAGAAGGTGCTTTCATTCTACTCCATATTAATGTGGACTTTTGACTGGTCAAACAAGTCAGGCACATTAATTCTCAAGATCTTTGCTCTCTCTCTTCCTCTGGCTAGAAGTGTCTTTTTCTCAAATACATACATGGTTTAGGTACACCTAGCTGGCTCAGTCTATTGAGCATGTGATTCTTGATCTCAGGGTTGCACGTCTGAGCCCCATGTTGGGTGTAGCGATCACTTAAAAATAAAACCTTAAAAAACACCACATGCATAGTTTACTCCGTCATCTTCAAATCTTCACTCAATGTCACCTTCTCAGTCAATCAGAAACTGAATATCCCCATTTAAAATTGTGATCTTTAGGGGCGCCTGGGTGGCTCAGTGGGTTAAGCCTCTGCCTTTGGCTCAGGTCATGATCTCAGGGTCCTGGGATCGAGCCCCACATCAGGCTCTCTGCTCAGCAGGGAACATACATCCCCTTATTTCTCTCTCTGCATGCCTCTCTGCCTACTTGTGATCTTATCTGTCAAATAAATAAATAAAATCTTTAAAAATAAATAAATAAAAATTAAAATTGTATTCTTTCTCTCAAAACTCCCAGTCTTCTTCATGCCGCTCCATATTTTTCCTATAATGCTTCATCACATTTGAGCATAATCTATTATTTCCTTATATGCAATATCATGGTTTAGTTTCTGTTAGAAATGACAGCAGAGATTTATTTCTTCTTTCCCAAAACCTAAAAGAGGGATGGAGAATACGCAGTGAAGCTAAAACTTCCAAGGTTCTAATCACGGCTCATATTTTCTAGTGTCCAGCCCCACCCAGGAGCCCACCAGAGTTTCCTCGTACAAATGACAGCGCCATCACCCAGGAAATTCCTAGGGATTTAGAAGCCCTGTGTCAGATATCAGCATCAAAGACCAAGCTGCAGAAGCAAAGATGCACTTAGTACTCTTGTCATTTAGGGAATTACAAGTGTTTTAGTGCCTCGACCTGGAGGTACATACCAATATATATATTTTCTATTTTATACCTTTAAAATGAAATATTGGCCTTATATAATTAGATAATATTTGAAGAGTGCAGGGTAAACTTTAATTTAAATTTATTTTTTGTTTATTTTCAGCAAAACAGTATTCATTATTTTTGCACCACACCCAGTGTTCCATGCAATCCGTGCCCTCTATAATAACCCACCACCTCGTACGCCGACCTCCCACCCCCCACCCCTTCAAAACCCTCAGATTGTTTTTCAGAGTCCATAGTCTCTCATGGTTCACCTACCCTTCCAATTTTCCCCAACTCCCTTCTCCTCTCTTATCTCCCCGTGTCCTCCATGCTATTTGTTATACTCCACAAATAAGTGAAACCATATGATAATTGACTCTCTCTGCTTGACTTATTTCACTCAGCATAATCTCTTCCACTCCCGTCCATATTGCTACAAAAGTTGGGTATTCATCCTTTCTGATGGAGGCATAATACTCCATAGTGTATATGGACCACATCTTCCTTATCCATTCGTCCGTTGAAGGGCATCTTGGTTCTTTCCATAGTTTGGGGACCGTGGCCATTGCTTCTATAAACATTGGGGTACAGATTGCCCTTCTTTTCAGTACATCTGTATCTTTGGGGTAAATACCCAGGAGTGCAATTGCAGGGTCATAGGGAAGCTCTATTTTTAATTTCCTGAGGAATATCCACCCTGTTCTCCAAATTGGCTGCACCAACTTGCATTCCCACCAACAGTGGAAAAGGGTTCCCCTTTCTCCACATCCCCTCCAACACATGATGTTTCCTGTCTTGCTAATTTTGGCCATTCTAACTGGTGTAAGGTGATATCTCAATGTGGTTTTAATTTGAATCTCCCTGAGAGCTAGTGATGATGAACATTTTTTCATGTGTCTGATAGCCATTTGTATGTCTTCATTGGAAAAGTGTCTGTTCATATCTTCTGCCCATTTTTTATAGGATTGTCTATTTTGTGTATGTTGAGTTTGAAATTTCTTTATAGATCCTGGATATCAACCTTTTGTCTGTACTGTCATTTGCAAATATCTACTCCCATTCCAGGGGTTGCCTCTTTGTTTTCTTGACTGTTTCCTTTGCTGTGCAGAAGCTTTTGATTTTGATGAAGTTCCAAAAGTTCATTTTCGCTTTTGTTTCCTTTGCTTTTGGAGACATATCTTGAAAGAATTGCTGTGGCTGATATCAAAGAGATTACTGCCTATGTTCTCCTCTAGGTTTCTGATGGATTCCTGTCTCACATTGAGGTCTTTTATCCATTCTGAGTTTATCTTTATGTATGGTGTAAGAGAATGGTCTAGTTTCACTCTTCTACATATAGCTGCCTAGTTTTCCCAGCTCCATTTATTGAAGAGACTGTCTTTTTTCCACTGTATATTTTTTTCCTGTTTTGTCGAAGATGATTTTACCATAGAGTTGAGGGTCCATAGCTGGGATATCTACTCTGTTCCACTGGTCTATGTGTCTGTTTTTATGCCAGTACCATGCTGTCTCGGTGATCACAGCTTTGCAGTAAAGCTTGAAATCAGGTAACGTGATGCACCCCATTTTATTTTTGTTTTTCATTATTTTCTTAATTATTCGGGGTCTCTTCTGATTCCATACAAATTTTTGGATTATTTGCTCCAGCTCTTTGAAGAATGCCAGTGGAATTTTGATCGGAATGGCATTAAAAGTATAGATTGATCAAGGCAGCATAGACATTTTAACAATGTTTATCCTTCCGATCCAAGAGCATGGAGTGGTCTTCCATCTTTTTGTGTCTTCTTCGATTTCTTTCATGAGTTTTCTGTAGTTCTTCGAGTACAGGTCCTTTACCTCTTTGGTTAGGTTTATTCCCAGGCATCTTATGGTTCTTGGTGCTATAGTAAGTGGAATCGATTCTCTAATTTCCCTTTCTGTATTTTCATTATTAGTGTATAAGAGAGCCACTGATTTCTGTACGTTGACTTTGTATCCTGCCACGTTGCTGAATTGTTGTATGAGTTCTAGTAGTTTGGGGTGGAGTCTTTTGGGTTTTCCATATAAAGAATCATGTCATCTGCAAAGAGAGAGAGTTTGACTTCTTCATTACCAATTTGGATACCTTTTATTTCTCTTTGTTGTCTGATTGCTATTACTAGGACTTCTAATACTATGTTGAACAAGAGTGGTGAGAGTGAGCATCCTTGTCGTGTTTCTGATCTCAACAGGAAGGCTGCAAGCTTTTTCCCATTGAGGATGATATTTGCTGTGGGTAGTTCATAGATAGATTTGTTGAAGTTGAGGAATATTCCCTCTATCCATATACTTTGAAGCGTTTTAATCAGGAACGGATGCTGGATTATGTCAAATGTTTTTCTGCATCAATTGAGAGGACCATGTGGTTCTTCTCTCTTCTCTTATTAATTTGTTCTATCACATTGATTGATTTGCGAATGTTGAACCATCTTTGTAGCCCAGGGATGAATCCCACCTGGTCATGGTGGATAATCTTTTTAATGTGCTGTTCGATCCCGTTGGCTAGGATTTTGTTGAGAATCTTAGCATCCATATTCGTCAGTGATATTGGTCTGAAATTCTCCTTTTTGGTAGGGTCTTTGCCTGGTTTGGGGATCAAGGTAATGCTGGCTTCATCGAAAGAGTCTGGAAGTGTTCCTTCTGCTTCAATTTTTTGAAACAGCTTCAGGAGAATAGGTGCTATGTCTTCTTTGAAAGTTTGGTAGAATTCCCCAGGGAATCCATCAGGTCCTGGGCTCTTGTTTTTTGGGAGGTTTTTGATCACTGCTTCAATCTGGTTACTAGATATTGTTCTCTTCAGGTTGCCAATTTCTTCCTGGTTCAATTTTGGGAGTTTATAGCTTTCCAGGAATGCATCCATTTCATCTAGGTTGCTTAGCTTATTGGCATATGACTGTTGATAATAACTTCTGATGATTGTTTCTACTTTCTTGGTGTTCATTGTGATCTCTCCCTTTTCATTCATAATTTTATGAATTTGAGCTTTCTCTCTTTTCTTTTGGATTAGTGTGGCCAGTGGTTTATCGATCTTATTGACTCTTTCAAAAAAAACAGCTTCTAGTTTCATTGATACGTTCTACTGCATCTCTGGTTTCTACCTCATTGATTTCAGCTCTAATCTTGATGATTTCCCTTCTTATGTGTGGAGTTGATTTGATTTGTTGTTGATTCTCCTGTTCTTTGAGGTGTAGAGACAGCTGCTGTGTTCTGGATTTTTCAATTTTTTTGAGGGAGGCTTGGATGGCTATGTATTTCCCCCTTAGGACCTCCTTTGCTGTATCCCGTAGGTTTTGGAGTGAAGTGTCTTCATTCTCATTGGTTTCCATGAATTGTTTCAGTTCTTCTTTGATCTCCTGGTTGATCCAAGCATTCTTAAGCAAGGTGGTCTTTAGCTTCCAGGTGTTTGAGTTCCTTCTGAACTTTTCCTTGTGATTGAGCTCCAGTTTCAAAGCATTGTGATCTGAGAATGTGCAGGGAATAATCTCAGTCTTTTTGTATCGGTTGAGTCCTGATTGGTGACCCAGTATGTGGTCTATTGTGGAGAAGGTTCCATGTGCACTTGAGAAGAATGAGTATTCTATTTTTTTAGGGTGAAATGTTCTGTATATATCTATGAGGTCCATCTGGTCCAATGTGTCATTCAATGCTCTTGTTTCTTTATTGATTTTATGCTTTGATGATCTGTCTATTTCTGAGCGAGGCATGTTAAGATCTCCTACGATTAGTGTATTCATATCAATATGACTCTTTACCTTGATTAACAGTTTTCTTATGTAATTGGCTTCTCCGATATTGGGGGCATAGATATTTACAATTGTTAGATCATCTTGGTTGATAGTCCCTTTAAGGATTATGTAGTGTCCTTCTGTATCTCTGACTACAGTCTTTAGTTTAAAATCTAATATGTCTTATATGAGAATCTCTACCCTGGCTTTCTTTTGAGGCCCATTGGCATGAAAGATGCTTCTCCATCCCTTCACTTTCAGTCTGGGTGTATCTTTAGGTCCAAAATGGGTATCCTGTAGACAACATATGGATAGGTCCTGTCATTTTATCCAATCTGCAACCCTGTGCCGTTTTATGGGCGCATTTAGACCATTCACATTGAGAAGGATTATTGATATATACGTTTTTATTGACATCGTGTTACCTTTGAAGTCTTTCATTTTGTAGATTGTCTCTATATTTCTGTTCAATGCTATTCTTTTATAGAACCCCTCTTAACATTTCCTGCAGTATCGGCGTGGTGAATGCATAGACTTTTTTTTTTTTTTTGGTGTATGTGTTTTGTTTTTGTTTTGTTTTGTTTTGTTTTTTTGAAGTGGCATTTTATTTTAATTTTTTCAATTTATTTATTTTCAGAAAAACAGTATTCATTATTTTTTCACCACACCCAGTGCTCATTGCAATCCCCGCCCTCTATAATACCCACCACCTGGTACCCCAACCTCCCACCCCCCTCCGCCACTTCAATCCCCTCAGATTGTTTTTCAGAGTCCATAGTCTCTCGTGATTCACCTCCTCTTCCAATTTACCCCAACTCCCTTCTCCTCTCTAACACCCCTTGTCCTCCATGCTATTTGTTATGCTCCACATATAAGTGAAATCATATGATAATTGACTCTCTCTGCTTGACTTATTTCACTCAGCATAATCTCTTCCAGTCCCACCCATGTTGCTACAAAAGTTGGGTATTCATCCTTTCTGATGGAGGCATAATACTCCATAGTGTATATGGACCACATCTTCCTTATCCATTCGTCCGTTGAAGGGCATCTTGGTTCTTTCCATAGTTTGGGGACCGTGGCCATTGCTTCTATAAACATTGGGGTACAGATGGCCCTTCTTTTCACGACATCTGTATCCTTGGGGTAAATACCCAGGAGTGCAATTGCAGGGTCATAGGGAAGCTCTATTTTTAATTTTTTGAGGAATCTCCACACTGTTCTCCAAATGGGCTGCACCAACTTGCATTCCCACCAACAGTGTAAGACGGTTCCCCATTCTCCACATCCTCTCCAACATATGTTGTTTCCTGTTTTGTTAATTTTGGCCATTCTATCTGGTGTAAGGTGATATCTCAATGTGGTTTTAATTTGAATCTCCCTGAGGACTAATGATGATGAACATTTTTTCATGTGTCTGATAGCCATTTGTATGTCTTGGTTGGAGAAGTGTCTGTTCATATCTTCTTCCCATTTTTTGATATGTTTGCCTATTTCGTGAGTGTTGAGTTTGAGGAGTTCATTATAGATCCTGAATATCAACTTTTTGTTTGTACTGTCACTTGCAAATATCTTCTCCCATTCCGTGGGTTGCCTCTTTGTTTTTTTGACTGTTTCCTTTGCTATGCAGAAGCTTTTGATTTTGATGAAGTCCCAAAAGTTCATTTTTGCTTTTGAATACAGGCTTCCCACTGTCTTCAGCTGCATGCGCGAGCAAGTGAGTGACAAGAAGCTGGGCAAACTGGTGACCATTAAGCCGCTTCTAGCAGAGTCTGCCTGCACATGCCCAGGGTGGGGCCTCCGATCAGCGAGTGAGTGGATCATAAGAGTTGGAGCTTCTGCTCAGGCCTCACTTTCTCTCTTTCCTGTGCCAGCCCCTTCCAGAGGCTGTGGGGAGCAGAAGCACAGATGTTCCCTGCATCTGTATAAATAGGTACAGCCTTGCAGAAAATGGTTTGTTGATACTGATCTGTGTGTGGAAGTGGTTTGTGTTGCAAGGAGGTGAAGCATCATACACGACTGTGAGCAAAATAAATTTCATCATCTCAACTTTTTTTTTTTTTTTTTTTTTTTTTTTTACGATAGCAAGACTGTGTCTGGCAGACAAAGGAACTGACTGGGAGCTGAAAATAGGTAATGATAGCAGCAGGGATTTTTAATTGTCCAGAAGAGACAGCAGAGATCTGGAAGGTGAGGCTCCGGCTGAGCTCAGAAGAGGTGCAAGAGTGCAGCGCCTGCCGACAGCAGGGGTGGCCCTGGTGCTCGTGGTGGGGACTGAGTCCAGGCTCCAGTATTAGGATGGAAGATGAAACCACCCATTGCCACGGGATGTAGGAACCTTGGTTTTATTTCTGCAGGTCTTGGCTCATACAATTCAATTAAAAATATCCCCATCTGCCAGAGATTTATTTTTGTGAGGCAGAACTCATAACATGCCCAACAAAGGTCAAGGCTTTTTGGAAAAGTGTGATGTGGCTCAGAAAATAGAACAGAGGGAAGCTGATGAAGGAGGACCTGCCAGCATCCCTGGTGACGACATGGGGACAAAGAG
This sequence comes from Mustela erminea, assembly GCF_009829155.1. NCBI lineage: Eukaryota > Metazoa > Chordata > Mammalia > Carnivora > Mustelidae > Mustela > Mustela erminea. Next base: position 133,891,854 of record NC_045619.1, read on the forward strand.
AGTCTCATCTGGGAGGTCCTCAAAAGGGATGGCTGCCAATCACACGTTGGGGACTCAGGAACCAAAAGAACGAAGTTGAAACTGCCCGAATGAACTCAAAGCCAGTGTGGATGCCTGGAGGGGATTCTTCCTTCACTGGGCCAGCCAGCATCCCCGCTTGCCAGGGATTCTCCAACTTGAGTTTGTCTCCGAACCACCCGGCTGGCTTGTGAACCCACTGTTGCTGCCCCTGGAGTTCTGACTCCGTGGGTCTGGGGTGGAGTCTGAGAATTGATATCTCTAACAGTTTTCCAGGGGCTGTTGCTGCTGCTGCTGCTGTTCCAGGGACCCCACTTTGAGAACCACTGCTCCAGGGAATTAAGAATGGGCAGCATGGGAAGTCAGGCCTTTGGTGTCAGACACCCTCAAGGCTGAATCTTGCTTCCATCATTGAGCCTCTCAGTTCAGGTCACCTAGACTCTCCATGCCTCATTTTTCTCCACCTATAGAAGGGAGCTGACTCTTAGGACCACTAGTGGATGGATGGTTCTGAGTTTTAAAAGAGACCGTGTATGTAAAGCTACATAACAAAGCTTCAGAGATGACGGTTTTCATTATGTACCTGGACACCCAATCTGAATTGACATATGAAGTGAGTCAGTGAATTTGAAGTCCCTTCTAGCATAGGGATTGAGACCTTTTCCATCATCGGCAGTTAACTCTGCCTGAAATTTCACCTCTAGATGTTCATTCACTAACTCTTGAAAATATCCACCTATCGGGGAGTGAGGAAACTTGATCCAGCTCAGACCCGAGATGTATGGATCCATTTCTCAGTTTTGCTTTCTTCTCGAATGAGCAGAGCCAACAAGTGTGGGTCAAGAGATGTAGGAGTACCTGATTTTGTTCAATTTGCCACTGGCTAGGGGACTAGTCATTTCTTCTCTCTGGTCCTCTCTTCCTGCTTGGGTGAAATGAGAGGGCTGGACAAGCAGGCCATGTAAGGCGCCTTCCTGCACCGCATTTCACAACTGAGGTCATCTGCCTTGAGATGAGGCAGAGAAGAAGGATGGTGTCGGGCTATGGGTTCAGGTTGTAGACCCATTCTGCCTGCCTTCAGATCTCAGCCATTGTTTAGCTCTGTGACTGTGGGCAATTTACCTACCCTCTCTGTTCCTCGGTTCCTTCATTTGGCACAGATCAATAGCACTCACCTAACAGAGCTGCTGAGAAGATTGGATGAGATTTTGCACGTATGGGTCTTGGCCCAGTGCCAGCTGGCACACAGTGAATGCATGATATATGTGAGCTGTCACTGTTACATCTCACAGCCTACTCACTCACAGCTGACCCTCCTACAAGCCCCAGAGTACTGTAATCCTAGGAAGCCCCTTCCCTAGAATCCTACTCCCTAGAAATCCCACTTAAAAGAGTGGCCAGGTGAAGGCACACCTCAATGTCACACAGGGACTGAGAGAACATTCCAGAGCTAGGGCCCAAAATAACATGAAGGGACTGGGTGGTAGATCTTTGTGTGAAAGTCCAACTTATATGCTAATGTGACCAAGCCAAAGGGAATCTCAACATTGGACTTGTTTGCCCCACACTTAAAGTCCAGAGATCTCTACACACAGGAGCAAGTGGGTCTAAAATGTTCATTACTCTTTATTGTTAAGGAAAATCTCTTGTCTGTGTGTGTACGTGTGTAATGGTGGGGGAGAGATCAGGGGAAAGGGCACTGGAGTGGTGAGGGGTCAAGGCCATAAACCTAAAGCCTTCTCTTTCAGAAGAGACCCTCTTCCACAGAGCTGGAACAAATAATCCTAAAATTTATGGAACCAGAAAAGATCCCAAATAGCCAAAAGAATGTTGAAAAAGAAAACCAAAGCTGGGGGCATCACAATGCCAGACTTCAAGCTCTATTACCAAGCTGTTATCATCAAGACAGTATGGTACTGGCACAAAAACAGACAATACATCAGTGGAACAGAACAGAGAGCCCAGAAATGGACCCTCAACTCTATGGTCAACTAATATTTGAGAAAGTGGGAAAGAATATCCAATGGAAAAAAGACAGTCTCTTCGACACAGGGTGTTGGGAAAATTGGACAGCCACATGCAGAAGAATGAAACTGGACCATTTCCTTACACCACACAGAAAAATAGACTAAAAATGGATGAAAGACCTAAACGTGAGTCAAGAATCCATCAAAATCCTAGAGGATGCCACCAACGTTGGCTTTCTTTTTATATACACAATGGAATACTATGCAGCCATCAAAAGAAATGAAATCTTGCCATTTGCAACAACATGGATGGAACTAGAGCGTATCATGCTTAGCGAAATAAGTCAAGCAGAGAAAGACAACTATCATATGATCTCCCTGATATGAGGAAGTGGTGATGCAACATGGGGGCTTAAGTGGGTAGGAGAAGAATCAATGAAACAAGATGGGATTGGGAGGGAGACAAACCATAAGTGACTCTTAATCTCACAAAACAAACTGAGGGTTGCTGGGGGGAGGGGGTTTGGGGGAAGGGGTTGGGATTATGGACATTGGGGAGGGTATGTGCTTTGGTGAGTGCTGTGAAGTGTGTAAACCTGGTGATTCACAGACCTGTATCCCTGGGGATAAAAGTATATGTTTACAAAAAATAAAAAATTAATTAAAAAAAAAATCCTAGAGGAGAACACAAGCAGCAACAGCTTTGACCTCAGCCACAGCAACTTCTTGATAGACCTATCTCCAAAGGCAAGGGAAAGAAAAGCAAAAATGAAGTATTGGGACTTCATCAAGGTAAAAAGCTTTTGCACAGCAAAGGAAACAGTCAACAAAACCAAAAGATAACCGAAAGAATGGGAGAAGATATTCGCAAATGTCTTAACAGATAAAGGGATAGCATCCAAAATCTATAAAGAACTTAGCAAACTCAACACCCAAAGAAAAATAATCCAATCAAGAAATGGGCAGAGGACATGAACAGACATTTCTCCAAAGAAGACATACAAATGGCCAACAGACACATGAAAAAATGCTCAACATCATGTGACATCAGGGAAATAAAAATCAAAACCACAATGAGATGTCACCTCACACCGGTCAGAATGGTTCATGTTAACAAGTCAGGAAATGACAGATGTTGGCGAGATTGTGGAGAAAGGGGAACCCTCCTACACTGTTGGCGGGAATGCAAGCTGGTGCAGCTGCTCTGGAAAACAGTGTGGAGGTTCCTCTAAAAGTTAAAAATAGAGCTACCCTATGACCCAGCAATTGTACTACTACCCAAAGATACAAATGTAGTGACCCAAAGAGGCACCTGCACCCCAATGTTTATAGCAGCAATGTCCACAACAGCCAAAGTTTGTAAAGAGCTCAGATGTTCACCAACAGATGAACAGATAAAGATGTGGTATAAATAAATAAATACACACACACACACACACACACATATACACACACACAATGGAATATTACTCATCTATCAAAAAAATGAAATCTCGTCATTTGCAATGATGTGGATGGAACTAGAGGGTATTATGCTAAGTGAAATAAGTCAATCAGAGAAAGACAATAATATGATTTCATTCATATGTGGAATCTAAGAAACAAAACAGTTCACGGAGGAAGGGAAGAAAAAATAAAACGAGGAAATCAGAAGAGAGAAAAACCATAAGAGACTCTTAATCTCAGGCAACAAACTGAGGGCTGCTGGAGGGGTGCTGGGTGGGGGGATGGGGTAATTGGGTGATGGGCAGTAAGGAGGGCACATGATGTAGTGAGCACTGGGTGTCATATGTGACTGATGAATCACTGAGCTCTATCTCCAAAACAAATAATACACCATATGTTAATTAACTTAATTTAAATAAAATACAATTAAGTTAAAAGAAAAAAGAAGAGACCCTGTCCTTCTAACCTGCTGGGTGGTGGCAGTGTCGAGTTTTTAAAGCAGTGGAAATAAACACAGAGTCTATCCCGGCCTGCCCCGGGCCGCTTTCCACCCTCCTGCAGACTCATAAGGGCCAGCCTGGGCCCCAGCCTGCTCTCTCCTTCCTGGTGAAATTCCCCAGAAACAAAGTAACCATTCTGAGGTTACCCATGGCAGAGTGGGCAAGACATTCTCAAATAATTTCTTCCTAACCACGAAAGGCTAGCACCTCCCAGCCTGTTGAGTTGGACAGGCAATCTGTCTTCATTTCTGAATGTCCCCTCAGAAGAACAAATCTGTTACACTCTGGCCAACACATTTCCAAGGAAATGAAATAATGCGATCTGACTAAAATGTCAAATTCTAATATTGAACAAGAAATGGAGTAGATGCAGCGAGAGAAGGAACATCCAGGAAACCCTTCTGGCAATTCAGCCCAAAAGCTGCCCTCCGTGCACTTCCATGGAAATGACAGATACCCACACCCGCCCTGCATCTGCGATTCCCCTCAGAAAAGATCACCCAGCCCACCCCCCCTTCACCGGCCTTCAAACTGCCAAGGCGAACATTTCAGAAGGGAAATAGAGCAGAGCCAGATTTCCCAGCCATGTGAAAACTGAGAGGGAGAAGCTTCCAGCGCCCCAGGATCCTAACCCCAGCTGATGTCTGGCTCCTCAGGCCAGGCCGCCAGGGCCCCTCTCATCTCAGCACCAGAGAAGATTTCCTCAGAGTGCAGGATGGCCCCCAAATGAGCTCCCCTCCCTCCCTAGCAAGCCCCAGCAAGTTCTTGCTGTCTGGGGAGTGGACCTGATCTCCACCAGACCTGAGGCATCTGACGGATCCCCCCACTGGGCCAGGGCCAGGCTGGGGAGGCATCTACGGACCTGTGCTTTCAAGTGAGAAAGATAATAATGGAAATAGCTAATATTCGTAAAGAACTGACTTAGCCTCAGTCACTGACATAAGCACTTTACACGCATTTTAAAACTGTAATTTGCATGACGTGGGTCCTATTGTCCCCATTTGACAAGCGAGGCAACAGGCCCTTTTCTCCTTTATAAAAACCAAACACTTCCCAGGTAAACAGTGGAATGGACATGGCCTCTGGAGCTCAGGATGCCTCCTACTAATTCAATACACCCTGATTAAATACATTTCTTCTTGGAACGGATCTGCTACGGAGTCAGGGCATTAAGGGATGAAGAGATCAGCTTCCTAGAGCAGCAAGAGCCCGATTCTGGGGGCGACATCACAGAACCCATGGCGCTCAGATGTAGGCCAGCAGCTGAGGTGGATTCTGCTTGGCCCCTTCTATCTTCCTTTTCTCCACAGGCCTGTAGATGGTAGGGGTCAGGGTCTCGCCCCATCCCCTCCTAGAAGCTTCCACCCTCTCCCCTTCCTGCCCAGCTACATCTCGGAGAGTGCAGTGGCCGGGACTGTCTCAGTCTCCAACGGGATGGGTGATTTATGTCCTTTTATTCAGCAAGCAGCTTTGTACAGAATGGATGAGACATGCTGAATGTCACCAGGTGGGGGCAGGGACGCTGTGCAGAATCCCAATGAAGTCTCTTCGGCCTGGACAAAATGGCACCGGTGACTTTGTTATTGTGTGTGTTCTCTGGTGGGCATAAGGAAGAGGCAGCAGATGCCCAGAGGTGGTGGGAGAGCTGGCTTGAGTGGCAGGGAACCCCCCCCCCGCACCCCAGCATCTGGCTCCCCTGTGAGTGTCTGCCCCATTCCTGCCTCCCATCTCCCACGGACACCCTACAGGAGACAAGCCGGGCAGGCGGCAACTTGGACTTGGGTGAAGAGGTTCCCTTCGGTGCTGTTTCCGCACAGAGGCTGGGTGTGCCGGCGAATAAAGCACAAGGGTCCGAGGCACCCACTGGGGCGGAGGGGGCTCAGCTCTACACTCCACTCTCCTGACACCCCTAGGCCTGCGGGAGGTTCCCTGTCTCCCTGTCCACCCTCCTCTGCTCATCTCTCCCTCTGACACCAGGGTGTGTGAGTTCCCCTGAGGCCACGGCCACGCCTGCTGCTCCCTGCCCCCATCCTGTACTCGCAGGGATGCCCAGCACAGCCTCATTCCCAGCCCGGAGCAGGCACTGCGTGTTTGTGGCAGGAACTGTGACCTCCTGGCTCTGGAGCCTGCGGGCTGCTCTGGGATGGCCCAGTGGCCTGACAAAGCATGGCCTTGACCTTTAGGGCGAATGATTCTGCAACCATCCCAGTGTGAGACAGTGACACCGAGGAATACATAAGATCTCACAGTCACCGGAGTTGAAGGGACCTTGGAGATCGCACAGCCCGACCCTCTCGCTCGCTTTCCCGGTAAGGAAACCGAGGCCCAGAGGAGGCCTCCCAGCACGAGAGGAGCAGAGCCAGGCTTCAGAGCAGGCCTTGTCAGGAGCAGCTCTTTCTTGCCACCACACTGTCCCCTCATCCCTAGCCTGCTCCCCACCTCAGCTGCCAGCCTGGTCCCAGGCTCCCAGCGGCGCCCCTCCCCACGGGGGCTGCCTGTCTCCAGGGAGGATGGCAATTAGTTAGCATCGTGCTGCCGGGCGCCCGCACCACCGGGGCTGCCGGAAAACTGCGCATTCCCAGTGTGCCAGGTCACCGTGGACCTCGCAGGTGAGAATTTCAGGGCCAGGCCACAGGGCGACTGGGGAGGGCAGAGGAGACACAGTCAGTCAGGGCTGGGAGTGAAGCAGGAAGCCCCAGAGCAGAGACACAAAGCAGGGTCCCCCAGGGGCAAGGGAAGCCTCTGGAACTGATAATTAGGCACTAATTAAGAGGGAAGTTGTCTCATGCAGAGCCTTTGTGGCAACATCTACAGACTAATGTCTTCTCACCTCTTATGTGAGAACCTTGTTTCCTATCATAACTTCACTCTACTTTAATGGACTGATGAATAGGCCTTAGGAGAGATACTCAGGCCCAGATCTGCTTCTTCCCGGCTGGTTGACCTTGAGCAAGTTTCCTAACATCTCTGATTCTCCACTTTCTTATCTGTTAAATGAAACTAATCCTGCTTATCCTGTACCTTGGTATGAGATTTGAACTGTTTGTATAGCGCTTGGCACATAATAGGTATAGAGTAAGTGGTAACTTGATGACAATGATGATGATGGGAATGACTCTCAAATTTCCATTCCTAGGCTTGATCCTAGACTTGCATTTCCAACAACCCACGGATCCCCCTGTACTCCTATACAAAGCCCCTGTCTTCCCCCACCTCCCTTAACCAGCTCTCGAGGACTTCTTTTTTTGCATACAGAGCCTTGGCTGTTATATTCTCCAGGCTGGGAAACTTGCCTTTGACCATGGGTTCTCCTTCACCCCGGCCTCTGCATTTGTCAGCCTCAAAGCCTTTATTCCATGCCCCCCCCACCCCGATACCTTTTGCATCAACCTGACCCGACTGTTGCCATGTGAGGCTGTCCTTGGCTCCCCACTTGGACCCTCTGGCAACCTCCCCACTGCCTTCCTGGTTCTTGTTCACACCTACCATCCACCCTACATGACCTTGATCAAGGGTCTTGAAGAGCCGATGTGAACACAGGCTTTCCGTTGCTTGAGAGCATCACCCAAAATAAGTAGAAGTGTTTCCTGCTGGCCTTCCGACCCTGAGCAATCTGGCCTCAGCCTCCCTCCCATCTTCTACTCCTACGCCAAGCCTGCGTACACACTGGCTGGACTCCTGCGCTTCCCCCAGCCCACGCTAGGCTTTCCTGCCCTGAGCATTGGCTCAGCCTAGTCACTCAGTCTGCAACATTCTTCCCTTTCTTTGAGACCTGCCTCCAATGTGCTTCCTCTGTGAAGCCTTCTCAGTCCCCCAAACCGACGGGGGGCTCCTCATTTCAGGTGCCCATGGAGAACGTTGTTTCTTACTTCTCTCTGACACTCAGTTCTCTCCACTCACCTTTGGGATATTTATCTAACCCACCCTTCTCTCCACCTCACTGACCCCAACTCAAACAGAGCAGAAGTTATTCGAGCCCTCTGATCCATGCCCAGCAGCCAGCACAGAGCCTGGCAAGGAGCAACTGCTCATTGTCGTGTTTGAATTCAATTGTTGGATCTTCTCCATTTGTTCCAGCGCATTTAACACAACCATCTCCCATTTATTCCAGCCTTGTGCCTGCTGCAACCCCCGCCTGCACTGTCCCCCACTGTTTCTTTCCCGTCCTTTATGGCCCACGCTCTGTTGTCCCACAAACTGTACCTTACAGACAGGACGGTATTATGTCTCTACGTTCCTGGGGCCCAGCATCGAGCTGGAGCCATGGCTGGGGCTTGATAAATGTTTGCAGACAGGAACTAAACTGAACTCTCTCCTATATCCCAGGGAAAATAAAAATCTAGGCTCTCTTCCGGATCTGGGCTTGGAGTCAAATGCTGCATTCTCCCCTTTCCCTCCACTATCTTGCCCCCATCCAGGGCTCTGGAACTTGGCAGTGTCCCAGATCAGCTCTGTCTACCCAGCCAGGTCCTCCCAAGCGCCCTAACACTTTTCTTTTTTTAACCAGTGCCAGATTAGAGAGGTAAAAGAGATGGACACGGGGGTGGGGGAAAGTGGGGAGTGGGCCCAGGGAGGGAAGGTCTCTGGGCCCACCGGCCTAAGAGCAGCTCAGCTCACTTCTCTCTACACCCCATGAATCATGGGTAATTGTAGCCTCGCCTCCTCCCAAGAGAGCAATCTCTCAGCTTCTGCCGGGAGAAGCGGTGGAGGGGGGCTTGGGGGGCTCTGTCTGTCTAATGAGCCTCTCAGTGTTAATTAGAACACGCTCCCTCTTTTCAGGTTGCTGCCGCAGCCGGCCAAGGAAGGCCACAGAGAGAGGGCCGCCGAGTCAGGCTGGGGGAGGAAGAGCAGCTAGCTGGGGGGGGGGGGCTGGCAGTGCTGGGGAAGGAGGGAGCCAGCCCGAGGTGGGGGGTGGCTTTCACATGTGAGCGAGGATTTCCTCGGATCCAAGATTTCCCAGCTGAGAATGTTTAAACATTACGTGGAATGAGCCTACAGAACTTGGCAAGGGAAGGCTTCCAGGAGGCTTAGGAGCAGACAGTAGGGGTGGGAGCGGGGAGAAGCTCGGAGATGCTAATGGCAGCCCCCAGGGGAAGCTGGCCTGCGCCTGGCACCTGTCGGGATGGGACCCCTGCGTCTTCCCTGTGTTCCCACCTCCCTGTCTGCTGTCCAAAACACAGAAAGTGCTCGACACAACAGGGCACTGAGGCCTGCCTAGGAGTAAGGATGCTCTTGGGAAACTCTCTGGGCCCCAGCCAGCTAGGTTTGGGGGATACTAATGACTCTGCTCCTCCTCAGTCACAGAGACTGCCTCAGGGAGAGCTGCTGCTGTGGGGAGCCTGCTATGAACCCCAGATTGGGCTCCTCGCTGTCACCAGTGCTCCCACAGCACACCGTCCACCGCTTCCTTGGAACCTACCCCTTTGCTGCTCTTGTGAAAGACTTGGGATAAAATCAAAGACTGTGAGTCCCAGTCTTGGCTGGACCGCGGACACACACTTAGGGACGTGTCCTTGGGTGAGTTACTTGTTACGGCTAAGCCTCAGTCCCCTCATTCCTCAAATGGGGGTAGCAGTAGTCCCTAGCTCACTGAGATAGCCTGCAGATCTGGGGAGATGATGCATAAGAAATGCTTAGAACCTTGTCTGGCCCAGATTAGGGCTGTTAGTGCTACTTAGTACCCGCTACATGTCAGCGCCCACCCCTGGAGCGAGCTCCCTGAGGCCTGGAACTTCGTCTTTTGTAGCGCGGTGGCCCAGGCCTTGCACATAGCAGCTGTGCGATAGTGCTCCCTGAATTGGATGCAGGTGGACATAAGGACAACCCTTGACTGGCATTGCCTTCACCATCATCTGAAGGCTGGCCCCTGATGCCGTCCAGGGCCATGGTGGGACTCTCACCTTCAGAGGAAGAACGAGTATTAGATATTCCAGAATAACCTCTTGTTTCTTTAATGAGGAAACTGAGACCAGAGAGTTGGAAACATAATCAACCACCTCTCCCCTTGAGAGGGTGATCACCTCACGGATGAGGCTGGACCCCAAGGCTCGGGTAGGGGAGATCACTTGTAGAAAGGACTGCTGTCCAAAAAAGAAAACATGACTTCCACCCAGGACCTGACGTGAGGTCAAGGCCTGGCTGCTACGGATGACCGCCACATGGTCCCCTGGCTTGGATGGTACAGAGACCATGCCATTTGGACATCCCACACGGGCTCCAATAGGGTCCTCCTCAGCAGAGGCACACAACAGGATCCGAACTCCCTAGAGAGCAAGGATGAATGTGGAACTCACTCGGCTGCCCTATGCATCCTCCCCACACCACTTTCCTAAAGGACCCCCCAATAGGACCTACATGTTCTTTGTCCCCGGAGGTTGTAACCTCAAGGACCACTGTGAGATAAAGCGACAGAGCTGAGGACAGAGGGAACGGAGGACAGGAGAAGCCAGACTGGAGGACCTCCCCACTGTGTGAGTATGAGGAGAGGCCTTGGGGGCTGGGAAGCAGGGATGTCCGGGGGGCGGACTCATTCATTCTTTCGTTCATTCTTTCATTCATTCATTTGTTTGTTCTTTCACTCCTGTGTTCCTCCAGTGTGAAGCATGTCTTCGGCACCAGGGACTGTGCGGGGTGCTGGGAAGCAAAGGTGGGCAAGAGCTGTATATCATCTAACACACAGCTCTGAGCAGTGCTCAGTCCCCACAGAGACTACAAAGGTGTTCTGTGCACAGTCTGCTCGACTCCATGACAGCCCTGAGGACGACATAGCCCCTGCCTTTATGGGTGGGACAGCTCTCAGGTGGCACAGAGTCATCAGAGGGGCACTCCGTGAAAGCACACAGCCAGGCTCAGGGATCCTGAGCTGAGATGCGGAGTATGAGCAGAGATCTCCCCAGTGACGTGTGCTGGAGGGACAAGTGGGGAGTATTCCCAGCAAAGGAATAAAATCTGCCAAGGCCCAGAGGCAAACGACAGCACAGAGTTCTGGAGCAAGGCAAGTGGGAATGGCTGGAAACCCACTTGGGAGTGGGGCAGGAGACGGAGTTGTGTCTGGTGGTAGGAGACCTTGGAGAAGTCTTTGTCCTGCACACGGAGAGGAGCCATGCAAGGCTTTCAGACAGATACCGTGATCAGATGTGCTCTCCAAGAGGGCTCAGTGGCAGCGTGGAGATCAGTTTGGAGGAAGCACAGCTCCAAGTAGGGGAACGTGTGGCCTCCCCCACCCAGGGGCTCAGGGAGGAGATGATGGTGGCCTGCCCTGGGGTGGGAGTGGTTAGGGTGGCAGGAGAGGGTGGGAATTGGGGAAATAGTTAAGATGTAGCAGCAGTGGAGGTTGGGTTGGAGCAGATGTGGAGGAGCGAGAAGCCACAGAAACTGCCTAGGATTCTGGACTGGCTGATGGAGCAAGACCAGCAGTTGGTGGACTAGGGAGATAATGACTGTCCAAGATCCTTCCAGTCCAAGTGCTACAGTATTTGTGCATCTGGTGGGACTGACAGAATCAGAATACCATATCCTAGATCTCGAAGAAACCCTAAGCAGAGCCAGGTCCTGGCCCCAGGTCTTATGCCTCTCTCCCTTTTCAGCTCCTTTAGTATTTTCCCCTTTTCATCCCTGAGCATCTTCTTCATGCCAGGCACTGTGTCAGGCACTGTGGATATAATGATGAATAATAAGTCATGCGTCCTGCCTTCAAGGAGTGGTCAAATCAACAGGGAATGAGGATATAGGACTGAAGGGCTATGACTGGGAACGGCTGGGTGTGGGAGGGTCACAGAGAAGGGACATACAACACAGGTTTGGGAGGGCAGGGAAAGCTGCCAGTAGGAGGAAAGAGAACCACAATTCTGTCTCAAAGTAAAATAAAGAGTAATTGAGGCCAATTGCCAAGTGAGGAGGGGAGCATGAATGCTAGCGGTAGAGGCAGAGGGAACAGCATGTACAAAGCCCCAAAGAGATAGGAGGCAATGGAGGCCCAGAGAAGTTAAGCAGCTTGCCGGAGGTCACACAGTTTATTTTCAGAAGAGACAGAGATTGAGTTCAGTCTCTTATGAATGTATGCCACATTTTTAATCACTTTTCTCTAGCCCCTCACTTTTTGCCCTCTTCCTACTTCCCTCCCATCTATGCTTGACCCAGATACTCAATCCAGGGGAGTGGGCTGTTCCCCGAGGCTGGGTTCACTCAACACAAAGGCTCCTGTCACACCCTCTGCCAACCCTCCCGCACCTTTCCCACCCCACTCCTGTTGGTCCGACATGCAGAACCGTCTATCAGAATGATGTCCACCATAAAAAGGTCCATGACACCGATCAGAGCAACTCTCCATCTGCCATCGTCGCTCAGAATTAAACTAATTCTCCCGCCCAAGTTGAAGCACAGGTTTCCCTCAGTTTTATTGGTCTGATACTCCTTATAATGAACTATACTCTCTTTGGGGGCCAGTAGGGACCATTTTCTTCTTGTTACCTCACTCTCTTATTGCTTTTCACACCATAGTTATCCAAATATTATTCACTCAATGAGCTCTTCCTATGTCCAAGACCCTGTGCTAGGTGCTGGGGGAACGGTACGAAGATGGACGGTAGATGGTCTCTGTCCTCAAGGAGCACAGTCTTGTGGAACCAAGAAGATGTCTTCTCTGGGCCAACTGACCAGCCACATCATACTGTAGTACTCCAGATGGACTGTCTGCCAACCCCTGCCTGGGCATTCCCAGTAACACAAACTCACTACCTCTCAAGCAAGGCCTTCTATATTTTTAACAGCTCTAATTGTTAATTGAGCTAAAAGCTTCCTTTCCTTATGTTAGTATCACTATTTTTGTCTGGAATGATAGAAAATATATCTAATCCCTTTTTCACACGCCAGCTCTTCCATATTTAAAACTTGTTTTCATGTCTACAATTTCTCCATATGAATCCAGTCAATCCTCTTTTCCTTCTTGAGAGAACCTTGGAATCCTCAGCATTCTTACTTGCTTCTTAAACACATCCCCAAGAATCAAGGACGGGCTCCAGATAGGCCCTGACCAGGAACCAGTGTGGGGCTCTAGCCAGCTGCTTCCTTATCCAGGGTACTTTATCTACCCTTCTGTGCACTGCTGGACTCACTTTGGCACCTGATTTCCTGGTTATTGACTCCTTTTGAACTTACAGTCAACGGAAGCCCTAAGGTCTCTCTCCCAGGACCAAGCCTGCCCATCTTGTACGAATGCTGTGGGCTTTTCAAAGCTAAGAGAACTTTAGATGTTTTTCCCTATTTCATTTGGACTTTTCATTTAAATCTTTATGTCTGGATAAGACTTTTACAAAATCTTGGGTTCTGTCACCGAGGTATTTGCTGTCCCCTTTCAGCTTTGTGTCATCAGAAATTAGTGCCTTGTCAAAACCCGTCGAACAGAACAGGACCAAGGACAGCACACCACTCACCTCCCCCAAGAATTGGCCTTGATGGAAAAAACAACTTTTTTTTTTTTTAAGAATTCTGTTTGAAAAGAACCCACTTGACTATATTGTCATCTACTCTGCTTCCTCTCTTGCCCACATATCGATCATGAGGGATTTTTTAAATACTTTGCTGACAGCCAGATGTTCCACCTACAGCTGACCTTGATGCAGAAGGAAAGAAGTGAGGTTGGTATGGCCTGACTCAGTCTTAGTGATCTTCCCACTAGCTTTCCTTCCCAAGACTGACTTTGCCCATTGAGTTAAAGAATGCTTCTTTAGAAGACACTTCTTTAGAAGTGTAGACACTGTAGAGATAGAAGGGACCTTGGAGATGATTCAAGGTCTAATGCCCAATTTTGCTGATGAAGAAACTAGTGCTCAGAGTGCATAGCTGGCATTCCCAAAGTCACAGTGTTAACTAGAGCAAGACCAAGGATTGGATCCTATGTCTCCGGCTCCAAGTTCAATGCTCTTTCTTAACAATATCTAGTCACGGGGCACCTGGGTGGCTCAGTGGGTTAAGCCTCTGCCTTCGGTTCAGGTCATGATCTCAGGGTCCTGGAATCGAGCCCTGCATCGGACTCTCTGCTCAGCGGGGAGCCTGCTTCCCCTTCTCTCTCTGCCTGCCTCTCTGCCTACTTGTGATCTCTCTCTCTCTGCCAAATAAATAAATAAAATCTTAAAAAAAAAAACAATATCTAGTCATGATGTTTTTCTCTAAGCATATGCACATAAGTACACACACACACACACACACACACACACACACAAACACACACACACACATATACACACGGGATTTGTTCTCCAGTAGGGGAGCTTTGGTTAATCCAGGGAATCCTCAATCTCCTTGGAGGAGACCATTCTCTTGGCACCTCATTTTAACCTGTGTGTGCCTACACACGGAGCTTGTCCTTTCCATGGACACGTAAGCGAGGCTCTCTCTTTTTCCCCAGAGAACAGTGGGCCACCTGCCTCAAGGTCTGGGGGTGGGGCAGTTTAAGCTTCTGGCTCACGGTGAGAGGAACAGGGCCCTGAACACAGTACCGAGGGGACTGGCATTGCAAAGGTGTGACCTCTGCCATGGAGAGGCTGGTTCCTGACAAACTGGGCTCCAAGGAAGGGCTGAAGACAGCTCCATCTGGGAGAAGTCATGGCGAAAGAAGTGTGCCTACAGCAGAGGTGGGCCCAAGTGGGGAGATCCCTGGTACCCTGGATAGCCCCCGAAGGCAGGACCCCCTCATCACCCTTCCCACTCCCCTCGGAGGCCCTGGGTACCTGTTTATTCTTTAGGTCAAGGGAGAGCTCGTAATCAGAGGCGTTAGGGGCATGGGAGCAGGCTGCTGCCAGCCGGGGGAGGCCACACGGTAGGAGCCAGCCCTTGGGGAAGCACCCCCCGTCCCCGGCCGCTCCTCCTCCTAGTGCAGCTCCTGGGCTTGAGCCTTCGGGGCATGGGCACTGGGTCTGCCGGCTGCCACCGCCGCCGCTGCCACCATGGAGTCCTCCATGCCCCCACCGGCCTGGGTGCAGGGGCCATAGCTGTGAACAAAAGGCAATGGTGCTCGGTTGGGGGAGAGCGGGACAGGGTTCATGTGGGTGCGGGGGTGAGGAGAGAGACTGGGCACTCCGGCCTGGCCTTTGGAGCACTGATGGGCCTTTCTGGTGGTGGGGACTCGTGGGGGTGCCCCCTGCCATCGCCTCTAGGGAGGGGCTGCCTTGGCAGGGGAGAGCAGCGGGCAAGGAGAGAGAACCTACATTTGAGAAGGGTAGCCCAGGAAGAGGGAAGAAGCAGCGGTGCTTAGAAGCAGTGTGGCACAGTGGGGAAGAGCAGATCACCTGGGCTGGGACCTGGACTCTGACTTATCAGCTGTGCGAACCTCAATAGGCTATTCGACCTCATTGTACCTGTTTCCCCATCTATAAAATGGGCACAATGATAGTACCAACCTCATAAGGATGTTGGAATGTTTGAGTTAGTTAAAGTTCTCAGAAAAGTGCCTGACTCATGGTCCCTCCTATATATCAGTGTTAAGGATCATCATTATCAGTCATCTAGTTCCCGGACCAGTGGCTTAAGCAACTGGAAAGAAGCTGGTTTACACTGAACCCGCTCCGTCTTTACACCGTCCCAGCAGCTGTGGGGGAAGGAATGATCCTTACAGGCATGATCTGGGCACGAAGCCCCTCCGGCTGGGTGGACGGACGTCAGCTCTTTGGGGCTGGGGCTATGAAGTGGAGGGTGCTTGCCCTGCAGGGTCTGGGGCAGCAACTGTATTTCCTGGCCCCTCCTTCCTTCCCATGGAAATACCAGCAGGCTGGGCCATAGCTGCTGTCCACCTCCCTGCTCAAAGCAGGCTAGAGACCCCACACCCAGCCCATCCTGGAGAACTAGCACCCTCAGGTCGTCCCCCTCCCTGACTGGTCTGCAGGTCCTGCCCCTCCCTCAAGGCCAAGTGCGAAGACCCCTGAAAGTCCATGAAGCCTTTCCAGGTGACTCTAGTTGTAACAACTTCCTTTGTAAGCACACTAGGAGCTGTGCTTAGCGAGTCCCTTCCTGGTCCACAGGAGGAGAAGCATTATGGCTACAGCATGGGCTCAAATTCAAGCTTTACCACCATCCAGCCTCAGTTCAGTTGCTTTTCCTCAGGGCCCCTCTCTGGTATTTTCCTCTGTCTAGTGGAGCTACGCTTGCCTCCTCTATGAGGTTATGGTGAGGGGGAAAGGAGTCAGTATGTGTAAGCTGTTTAGCACACTGCCTGGCACAGAGTCATTGCTCAGTAAGTATTAATTCTTTTTTCCCACATCCATCCTGCCCTAGAGGCCAGGGTCTGTAGTCCGGTTTATCCCTGCTCCCCACTCAGTGCTGGGCAAGTGGTAGGTGCTCAGTTCACACCTGATGATGACTGACCTGCAGGGAGGGCAAGGACCATAGAGATGCCCCTACAGCAGACGGAGATAGAAGATCAGGACTGGACGGAACCCTGAGGCCCTCTCGTCCAGCCCTCCCATCTCCCTTTTTTACAGATAAGGAGCAGGGGCTCAAGAGGTGGGGTGGCCCTGGTCGGAGAGCTGGGAGACCTTAGGGCTTGCTTCTTCTGAAGCTTTGCCTCCACGGAAAGTGCCCCAAATCATGCCAAAGAAGAGACCTCTTCCTGTTGCTTCCACCCAACTTTGGAGTCTCTGGTACTAGAACAACCACGGGTGGGTGAGAAATCCTGTCGCTCCATCTCCATCTCTCCTCCCAGCACTCCCCGGCCTCATCGCCTCCATAAAGGAGAGCTCTTTGGCTGGCCCTAGCCACAAGGAGCCTCAAATCCTCTAAGGAAATCATCCTTGGGCAAGTTTCTTGGCTCCATCATTTCTTGTATGGCCACTAATCAAGGTGCATAGCTGAATGGGCTCCAGAAGTCTGATAAGTCTTTTTCACCGGTATCATCAAGAAATTCTTTTTAAGAACGGACTTCAACTCCTGTCGTAGGACTTCCCTATTCTTTCTGCAGGGCACACAGAAATAGCCCTTCCCTTTCCTATCACAACCGGCCTCCAGGGGGCACCGTTCAGTCTCATCCGTCTCTCCTACAGACTGTCCTTGGTCCTCATGCCCAGGCCTCTTCACTCGAAAAGTTTTCCAGACTCTTTAGAGAACTGGTAGCTACTAGGGGCTACAAACGCCTTTAAAAGTAGCCCTTTGCTTTCTTTTATTACTGGAGTGTGCTTGAGAAGAGGTTCTGGGGAGCTGAGGCCTCCAAGTAGCAGTACTCAGCTGATGGAAATGGAGGCAGGTGGATAACCCCCCCGGGGTTCCTCTTCCCTTGAGGAATAACCCAAGGCACATTCCACACCATCTCCTGGAAGTGCCCAGCAGTCAAAGCAGTGATGAACACGTATTGGCTTCCTTCTCTTCATCCCCTACTCCTACATTGGCGGTTCTTGGAGTCACCTGTCCCAAATAAACTACTTGTGTTAAACCAAAACAAATGTTTTAAAAATAGACTTTTTTATGGTCCACCCCTCTGGGGAGAGACGGACTCCACAGCCTTCTCCTGAACTCATTCATAGGACCTGGGAATTAGGAGACCCCTTATACTGTCATCTCCAGCACACACACGTACATGCATTTGTATACACACATGTGCGTGTGCGTGTGCGCACACACACACACTCACACACACACACTGACGCATACACAATGCTTCTAACTAGTTCTGTGGCCTTGGGTAATTTGTTCTTCCTTCTGGGTCGGTATCCTTAATTGTCATTTGATGGGAGCTTACTTATCCCTAAGCTTAGAATTCTGGGAGCTTGGATTCCAGTGCCAAGGCCAGTCTACCAAGACCCACCAGCCCCAAGGTTCCAGGCTCTCTGGCTGGTAGAACCAACTCTGCCTTTGTCCACTTCCATGCAAAGGGACTGAGAGACTATGGCCCTCCCGAGTATATGATGAAAGGTATCAGAAAGGGGATCTTGTCCTTGCCTTCCCTCCTTAGACTTCTTCACAGACTTGTGTGGTACCAGGTGGCTATTGGAGACCCAGAGCTGCTGTCATCAATATGGCAAAGTTTAAGGTCATATAGTGGAGGGTAAATAACATGGGCTTTGTTGTCAGGAAGGCGTGAGTTAGAATCCTGGTTCTGCTACTTATTATGTGACCTCGGGCAAGTTATCTAACCTTTTGGTGGCTCTATTTCCCCAAAATGGGCATCTAAATAATTCCTTGCAAGGCTTCTATGAGGAATAAATATAACTTACAAAGAATTTACTGCGGTGTCTGGCACACAGTAGTCCTTGATAAGCAGTGACAGCTGCGGTGACTGTGTTCTGAGCTGGAGACCTACAGCATGGAGTCCCAAAGGAGTCCCCAGAAGAACAGCATGGAGAATTCCTGCGGAAGGGGTTCTCAACATTTAGGCTACCTCAGTCTTCACAAAACCGAATCAGTAGGGTTTTTCCACCAGATCTCATGGTCTTTCCGAGAACTCCAGGCCAGCTTTCACAAACTTTAGGGAGAGAGATGAAGGCAAACTGGCTTCCTGAGGCTTCCTCCTACACTTGGTCTCCACCCACCAGAGCAACAACAGACCCTCAGTCTTGTGGGGGGGGGGGTGTCACCAAATCATGAGATCTGTGACCTCTGAAGAATCCATACATATTTACCACCTACAGGCAGACCCCTTAGAGGTACCAGCCACAACATGGGGCATGCCCTAGGCAGACATTTGTCCAGTGCTCCTTGTGTAAATTTGTCTTTTGGTTACTTTATCAGGGAGCAGTAGAAGCCCGAGTACTTAAAACCTCTGTGTGATGGCTGAGCATCAGAAGAATGTTCCCAGCCACAGTTTCCCTGTTTGTACCCCATCTGTAAACATGGTCTAAAGAAAGAGGTTGGAATATTCATCCTGGCTGTCATAGCTTGGAAGGACCGTCTATTTCACATAGAGACCATCTACTTCAATCCTAGTCCCACACGGAATAGAAGGCTATTGTTCCAGTGCCCAGAACATGACTCCGCTCAAGGCTGTCATCCTTAAGTGTCCAGAGCTGGCTGGGCTGACCTTACATCAAGAAACTATTGTCCCTAGTGGGTCAGATTTAAGGCAGCCTGGCACTTGGACAGGAATTACGTGAATGGGATTCACTCCGTGACCTGCATAGCTTCCTGTAAAGAGAAGGGCAGGGGAGAAGGGAGAGGGATCCTGGTGATCTTAGCTCTCTTGGGCTCACTATTAAGCTGTGGAAACAGATTCCTTGAATGGCAGCCCACTAGCCTAGAGAAACTTAGCGTCGCTGATGACATAAAGGAGACACTGGTCTCAAAAACTTGTCCTGGGTTGGGATGCCCATTCAAGAAGGTAAAAAGAATGTGGGTGGCACCAGAACAAGGGGGGCAGGTGAAGGCTTGGGTTGAGGTCACATGACATTAGGCCAGTACACACACAGGGACCCAGGCCATTACCAGGGCTTATTCCACCCATGAGAACACAGAATGTGAGCATGACAAACGAAAGTCTTTGCAAAGTAGGGGGAATAAGTAGTTGCTCAGAGGAATACTACATGTGCCCAGGACCAGAGCGATCTGTGTGTAGGAGCTGAGCTTCACATCAGAGAGGGTCACTTATGTCGGAATCTGACTTGTGCTCAGAGACATGATAGGGCTTCGGGAGCATGGTGTATATATGACTCCCTTGGGGTTCCAGTGACCACTCCCTCCTGTCTATCATCCCTGTTTGACTTCCTAAAATGTAGATACTTTCATATCAGTCCTTGGCTCCAAAAGCATCAGTGACTTCCCAGTACTCCTCAGATAAAGTCCACTGGCGTGGACTCGGGAGCACTGGTGATCTCACCCCAACCTCTTCTTCCAGCCACATTTCCACCAGGTGACCCACCCACACCGCACACACTGACACTCTCCCCAAAAGAGCTATGGACACTGGGCCAGGAAGGGAGGGGCGCAACTCCTGTGATGCAGACCCATACAGGGCAGGGACCCTGGGGGCCAGGTTCCAGGTTCTTAGAGCCTGTCATATGTGGAGTTCAGCGGGATGGACAGTGGCAGCCTGCAGCTCTAACTATGACCATAGTAAGTCCAAAAGCTGGAGACATGAGAACCCAAAGTCCTGGGGCCTCAATCTGTGGCTTGAAAACACACACACACACACACACACACACACACACACATGCGCACACCCCTCCCCATCTCCCCATCACTTTCACTTACCAGCCTCCTTATTACTTTCATAAACTGAGCACTTTTGCCTTCGTGAGGACCTTACTCCATAAAAAAATTTTTAAAAATTAGATTTTATGACTGTTGGCATATAGATGAACATATTCATATGTATTAAAATACCTTCCTGGATCTGTGGTTCCTTTTTCTCTTCTGATTTTAATTAAAATATTTTTGCGGTCCCTTGAAAATATCGTGTTACTGTGCCTAATGAATAAGTGGGCCTTCCCTGTGGCCCCGCTTCCAGTCCCCCCCCCCCGCTCTTCGCTTGTGAGGAAGGGCTCCATTTTCAGACGGAGGGGACGGACGGAGAGCTTCAGTCCCCCTCTCTGAGCCCAAAACGACCTACTTGAGGACATTACAGCTCTCCTACTGCCCCCAGTTCTGGACTCTACAGTCATGGTTGGCAAGAGAGATACCTCTTGGGTTCAGAGAGCGGCACTGAGGCTCTTTGTACCCTCCCTCTCAAAAGTAAGCCCTCCCTCCCCTGGGAGAGCCAGGTGCCGCCCCAAGAAGAACGCATTCATGGTTTCATGAAAGGCTTCCTGCCGGCTGCCATGGATTCAGGTAAGCCTGAACAAATCTGAGGGAACCCAGATTTGGCATTAGAAAGGGGCAGCTTCTTCCAAATCTACTGGCTATGATCCCAAGGTTTCAATACATGCTGGCTCAAGTCCAGACTCCTCACTAGGACGCATAAGACCCTCTTTGAAAGGTAATATAATATAGTGGATGGGAGTGCTCATTGAGATGTGGATTTGCCTGACCTTGGACAAGTTCTTAAACTTCTCAAAGCCTCATTTTTCTCCAACTCTACATAGGGATGATGGGAATATTTTCCTCACCAGATTCTTGTAAGTATTCAGTATCGTACATGTACTTTTGCTTTGCATACACTAAAGCTCTATACACTTGATAGGAAATAGGATTGTTATTCGAGGGGTGCCTGGGTGGCTCAGATGGTTGGGTATTTCCTTCGGCTCAGGTCATGATCCCGGGGTCCTGGGATTGAGCCCTGCGTTGGGCTCCCTGCTCAGCAGGAGAGTCTGCTTCTTCCTCTCCTTCTGCCCCTCTCCCTGCTTGATCTCTCTCTCTCAAATAAATGGTTTTTTTTGTTTGTTTTTAATACATATATTTTTTTATTTGACAGAGATATCACAAGTAGGCAGAGAGGCGGGCAGAGAGAGAGGGGAAGCAGGCTCCCCGCTGAGCAGAGAGCCTGATGCGGGGCTTGATCCCAGGACCCTGAGACCATGAGCTGAGCTGAAGGCAGAGGCCTTAACCCACTGAGTCACCGAGGTGCCCCTCAAATAAATGTTTTTCTTAAAAAGAAGAAATAGGGGGTGCCTTGGCCTCTCATCTGGTTCTCTGCTTGGCAGGGAGTTGGCTCCACCCCCCCCCCGGCCCTGCACACCCTTGCTGCCTACTTGTGATCTCTGTCCATCAAATAAATAAATAAAATCTTTAAAAAAGTAAAATAGAAGAAATAGGATTGTTATGTGAGACAAACATAGGCGATCCCTCACCTCATCTCCGCAACTCAGATACCCAACATAATGGAGATTATACATGTAAAGTACAAAACACATTGCCTAGCATAGAGTAGGAGCTCCAAAAAGGGTACCTAGTATTGTGATCTGGTTCCCACCTACTTCTCAGTCTCATTGAGACCCCCTCTCTCTCCCTTGAACTTCGGCAACATCGAACTGCTCACGGTCTTGTCTCCTATTCCCCATTCCACTCCTCAGTGTACATTTCCTCACCTCCTGACCTCTGTTGCACAAGCCAGCTAGCTCTTGCTCCTGGGAGTATAGACAGACCGTATTTCCCAGCCTCCCCTGCAGTAAGATGTGGCCACTGGAACAAGCTCTAGCCCGTGGAACACGCCCAAGAGCCACGTACGCCACTTCCAGGCACGTTCCTTCAAACCTCGCACAAGGTCCTCATGCTCTTTCCCCTTCCAAGGAGAGCGGCCAACTTGCAAGCCCCATGCTGAAGATGACAGAGCCACAGGTGGAAAGCACCAATGTCCCTGAGTTAAAACGTGAGGGAGAACTATCCAGCTGATTTGGATGTCCCATTAGTGAGATGTAAACTTCTATCATGCTCAAGCCGTTAGATAATTCTGGCTTGATGTGGCAGCTAGGGTACTCAATTAGTACCCCCTGCTGTCTCGTGTTCCTGGAATGCCTAAAACTGCACCCTGCTTCACTGGGGTAACTCCTGCTTTGCCTTTAAACTTCATCTCTGGCATCACATCCTCCAGAAAGCCTTCCCTGAGCAACCCCCCAACTCCTAGACCCAGGCCGAGGTAGCTCTAGCAGACGCTGCACAGTTGACTGCCTTTTGTTCCTTCTCCCTTGTTCCCTAGTAGAATCTCAGTTTGTTCAGGACAGCAATACACCCAGTTAACAATACCCATTTGTCAAGACTTCCTTGGAGCCAGCAGAGTCATGCGATCCAGTCCTGGCCCATAAAATGGAACAGGAAGTTGATGGATAGAGATTCTCAGGGAACTTGGTTTGTTGTTGTTGTTGTTGCTGTTGTTGTTGAAAGTAGGCTCCACGCCCAGCCTGGAGCCCAAAGTGGGGCTTGAACTCACAACCCTGAGTCTGAGATCTGAGCTGCATCAAGAGTCAGATGCTTAATTGGCTGAGCCACCCAAGCAGCCCTTTAGGGGAGCTTTTTAAAAAGAGAGTCAGGGGCATCTGGGTGGCTCAGTCATTACGCGTCTGCCTTCGGCTCAGGTCATGATCCCAGAGTCCTTGGATCGAGCCCTACATTGGGATACTTGCTCAGTGGGGAGTCTGCTTCTCCCTCTCCCACTCCCCCTGTTTGTGCTCTCCCTCTCTCTCTCTCTCTCTCTCTGTGTCTCTCTCTGTCAAATAAATAAAATCTTTTTTAAAAAAGAGAGAGAATTAATTAATCATATCTGCCCTTACACCTTTGTTCCTTTATGCTTCCTCTCTTCCCACCTAGAACTCAGACGCAATGCTCAGGAACAGAGCACACATTTTATAACCATAAAGATGACAGCCATGTGCTAAGGCAGCGATGAAAGATTCCAACTTCCTCAAGGAACCATGAAGCCTCCGTCCCAGCCCTGTGCTGCCTCCATCGGGTTCTCCTATAACGTGGAAGTAGAAACTCCTAACGCTTAAACCCCGGAGCAAGGTTTCTACTGGGCACAACTGAAAGCCATCCCTACTGAATGCTCCGAGCTCCCGTGCCCTATGCTGCCCTCACTGCTTGTTTGGAAACATGGCCACGTTCTGGCAATCATCTGCTTCAGAGTCACTTTCCGGACTTGTTTGAAGGCCTGGGGCCAGCGCTGCTCGCTGGGTGGAGGGGAAGAAGGCCGTTGTGTCTTCTTCAGCCTCCTCTGACACACAGAAAAGGCCTGCAGCCTGTGGCACTGGCTCTATGACCTCTGAGGTGATTTCAAGCTCTTGAATTCTTGGATTCCATCCCACAACCAGTACACGGGCCGAGGAGGCCACCAAAGCGTAGATAAGACTCAGGCTGGGCCCTCCGTCTGGGAAGTCCAGGAATGCATTAGCGGAATTATTGGCGCTTACACAGCATTTCTTAGACCCCACATTGTTTCTTTTTAAGTAAGCTGAAAGTCATATAAAATGGACCATTTTAAAGTGAAAAATTCAGTGGACTTTAGTACCTTCACGAGGCTGAGCAATCACAGCTTCTGTGTAAATCCCAAACCTTACCATCACCCCAAAATAAAACTTGGTACCCATAGGCAGCCACTTCCCTTCCTCACCTGCCCCCAGCTCCTGCCAGCCTTCGGTCCCCTGCTGTCCCTGTGGTTTCCCTATCCTGGGCATCACGAATCAATGGAGTCCGCACCACAGGCCAGCAAGGGCAGGGTAGGCCTCAGAGTTCCCACAGTAGGATGACATTTAGCTTTTCTTTGCTCTGAGGTCGAGGATTCCCACTGCAGCTTGAGTGACTGAAATGAAAGTCTTTGCTATTTAGCTACTAGGAAATCTTTAAAATGCGGTGTGGGATGAGCCTCTCGATGAACTAGGTAAAGAACTATGTAGTGGAGAGTAAACTGAGGGTGCACTGGGTGGTCTGGGTCAGGGGGCAGCGGCCTAGCAGCACTTTTGTGAGAAAACAGCCAGTTTTGGTATTTGGCGGCAGCATGTGCGTGCACGTGTGTGTAAACAAACATCTTGGGGCACATACAAATTTCCTTCTGTTACAAATCATCCACAAAGTGCTTTGATAGCCTCTCTTTGCAGCTCTCAAAAGGAAGCAGGCCACAAGCACTCTCCAGCCCGATTTATAAATGGGGCCACAAAGAATGAGTGGCAGAGCCCCAAGCCCGCATGCCCTCCTTTCTGAATGGCACACTTCCCCTTCTTTGATGTGTTTTGAAAACCTTAAAATACCTTTAAGAACCTGCTCAGTCATCGCTCAGGTGGAGTGAGGAGAAAAGGTGTTTGCAGGTTATATTGGTCAAAAAAAAAATACTGGGGTGCTTGGGTGGCTCAGTTGTTAAGCGTTTGCCGTGGGCTCAGGTCATGATCCCAGGGTCCTGGGATCCAGCCCTGCATCGGGCTCCCCACTCAGCGGAAAGCCTGCTGCTCCCTCTCCCTCTGCTGCTCCCCCTGCTTGTGCTCGCTCTCTCACTGTGTCTGTCAGATAAATAAATAAAATCCTTAAAAATACCGTAGGCTGAGTGGCTTAAACAGCATACATTCATTTCTCACTGTTCTGGAGACTGGAAATCCAAAATCAGGGTGCCAGCAGGTTTGGTTCCTGGTGAGAACTCTCTTCCTGGCTTGCAATGGCCATCTCGCTGTGTCCTTGCATGGTGGAGAGAGCTAGAAAGAGCCAGCTCTCTGGTCTCTCTCTCTCTCTCTCTCTCTCTCTTTTAAAATAGATTTTATTTATTCATTTGACAGAGATCACAAGTAGGCAGAGAAGCAGGCAGAGAGAGGAAGGGAAGCAGGCTTCCTGCTGAGTAGAGAGACCAATGCGGTGCTCAATCCCAGGAGAACTGAGCAGAGAGCCCAATGCAGGGTTCAATCCCAGGACCCTGAGATCATGACCTGAGATGAAGGCAGAGGCTTTAACCCACTGAGCCTCCCAGGTACCCCTCTGGTGTCTCTTCTTGTAAGGGTCCTAATCTCATCATGAGGACCCCACCTTCCTAACCTCTCTGAACCTTAATTACCTCCCAAAGACCTCTCTCCAAATACCATCAAACTGGGGGTTAGTGCTTCCACATATTAATTGGGGGGGCACATTCAGTTTACAATACAGGTGGAAACCCATCTCTTCCTCATCATGGGTAGGGACCATATGCTGCAGCCAGCAAGACACTGTAATGTGCTTACCAAAAAAGACAATTTAACCTCACTCTAAGATGGGGGTGAGCAGCTGGGAAAGAGGACAAAATTCAGACAGTCTTAAGAAGAGAGTAAGTTTGCAAGATTTAGCAAACAAAATATCAAACCTCTACTTAATTTTGAATGCCAAATAAATGATAAGTTTTAGGTGTAAATATGTCTCATGCTTACTTTGGGGTATCTGTGTCTCTATATTCATTTTTAATCTGAAATTCAAATTATTGTGGTGTTCTGTATTTTTATCTGGCAACCCCAAAAGACAGGGGCCGGGAACTTTGAGACAAAGGAATGGATTTCAGGAGGGACCACTGCAGGATCTCTGGATGGATGCTTTCTTTATATACCTAAATTTTTGTTCAGTCTGTTAAAATACCATCTGGCTTTATTTTTTATTGTTGTAACCCGTGCATAACACAAATGGACCATCTTAACTGTTTTCAAGCGTACAGTTCAGTGGGATTACGTACATTCATATTGCTGTACAACCATCACCATTTCCAGTCTCCAGAACTTTCTCATCATTCCGAACTGACGTGTCAAAGAAAACTAGAGCTGCACAGTGAGCAGTAAGAAGAGATTTTATTTAGGACTTTGCAACAGAGGGTGAAAGAGACCTCCATACAGAAGCAGGGTCCCTTGCAAACACAGCATGGCCGAGGGGGGATTTCTAGCCAAGGTGGGGAGGCGGGGGTCGGGGCAGCGGATGGAAAAATCCCTAAGAGGGTAGGTAATTCTTTGCTCTGCCGACCAACAGGATTCTTGTTGAGGGCAGCCGGGGCGAGGGGCCAGCCGCGGGGGGATCGTGGGGGATGAGGCGCGCGGTGCAATACCGAGGGTGATCTGACGGAGAGGCCGGGGATTCCGGCTATAGCGACTTGACAGGGTTCTCGCTACCGCTGGCCGATGCAGCCCGAAGCCTGGCTGGGCAGAGGATGCAGGGGAGCCTGAGTCCAAGGCGGTGGGAGAAACCGCAGAGAGAAACCGAAAGTCTGTACGCGGGAAACCACCAGCCCAGGTGCCGCACACCCACCACTCTACCTTCTGTCGGTCTGTGCGCCCCGGAGGCCGAGCCGGCACCGCCAGGCGCACGCGGGCGGACGGAGGGCGGGGCCAGGACCCGTCCCGGGTCGGGGTGGGGGTCGGGCGCGGGGGCGGCGCTGAGGGGCGGACGGAAGGAGGGGGCGGGCAGCGCGCGGCCAGGTCTGAGCGGAAGGCGGGGAGGTGACGGGGCGTCGGGAAGAGTGAGGGCTCCCGACGACGGCCTGGCGCCCCGCAACACGCGCGAGGGGTGCGGCGAGGGGACGCGGGCGGCCTGTTCTGCGCGGGGGCCCGCCACTGGCTGCGCAGAGCTCCGCCAGCGGACCGAGCGTCCCGAGAGGCCGAGCGGAGGCGCCAGGACCCGGCGGAGCGCGCGCGTCGGAAGCGCGGCGGCCGGAGCGGCAGGCGGCGGGCAGGTGAGGAGCGGGCGGCGGGCCGGGGGAGGGCGCGGGGGACAACGGGGCTGCGCGGGGCTGTGCAGGGGCGGGACGCGGCGGCGAGGCGGGCAGGGAGGGGCCCCGGGAGGCCGGGCAGGGCCGGGCCAGGCGGCGAGGCCTGGGATCCGCCGCGCTCCTTCCTCCCGGGAGGCCCGACGCCGAGCCGGGGGCCGCCGTCCGCACAGGCCTGCGACCAGGCTGCCCTCCCGCCGCGCCGCCCGCCCGGAAGCCGCGCCGAGCCTCTGCCCCGAGTCTGACGGGCCCCTCCCCGCTCGCCAGCACCCCTGGAGCCGCTCTCCTCCGCGGCGTGAGGTCGAGGCCGGGGTGCGGGGAGGGCCCTGCCGGCACGCGGGACTCTGGGCCCCGGGCGCCAGCTCGCCCTCCCCGTCGCGGCCCGCCGGTCCGGTGACCCTCACGGGCCTTTGCACCCTCTGGCCCCTGGGCCTTGCAAGCGGGCTCGACCGAGTCCTCGGAGCCCCCTGCAGCAGCTCCCTTCCCTCCCCGGCCCCTCTTAGGTGACCTGTCTCGCTGCTTTCCCCTGGCTTGCTTCCTGACTGCGTCAGGCCTGGCTGTTAACCTGGGCGGCTGAGGGCCCTGGGAGTGGGGGCCCGGGATGGTTTGCGGGAAGGAGTCCGTGCACTTCTGTGATTAAACAGCACTGAGAGGCGGGTATGGTGTCTTATGGTTTTTACCATATTCTGTAGGGTAGTGTCATCAAATAGAAATACGGCGTGAGCCCCACGTTGTAATTTGACAAGTAAGAAGAAACAGATTGGGGAGTTTGGGTGATTCAGTCGGTTAAATGTCTGCGCTCACCTCAGGTAATGATCCCAGAGCCATGGGATCAAGTCCCCCATGGAGCTCCCTGCTCAGTGGGGAGCCTGCTTCTCCCTCTCCCTCTGCCCCTCTACCTGCCTGAGCTCGCTCTGGCGCGCACTCTCTCAAATAAGTAAGTAAAATATTAAGAAAACAAACAGATGAAATCGAGATAGTAATAGATGTTCTTTAATTCTGTGTATCTAAAATTCGGTCATTTCATTCTGTAATCAATATAAAAATTTTAATGGGACATTCTACATTTTTTTCCCCTACTAAGTCTTTGAAATTTTGTGTACATTTTGCACTTACACCACCCTCCACTCCGGCAGGCCATGTGCAGCTAGAGGTTAGCATATTGGACAGCTTGGGCGTAAGGGCTTCAGAGTCAACTTCTTGCTGGGGTATGCAGTGTTGATCACAATCTGGCTTTTTAATTTTTTCCTGCTAATGGCACAAGGATAGTTGTACCCTTATCACTCAGCACCACTTACTTGCCCTTCCCTACACACTTTTGTTCAAGTCTTTCTACCTGGAATGCCCTCTCCCCAGTGCCTGGCTGGGCCTGGTAGAGAGATGCCATTTCTACTGAGAACCTTTTGCTGACTCCTCCAGCCTCTGTGGGGATGATCACTCCTTCGTTGGGGCTTCTCCCCTAGCCACTAGTATTGTGGCCGAATTAGAGCACTTGTCATGTGGTGTTTGTTTGTGAGGCTGTCTCTGTGGCTAGCATAGTGCCCTACTCATCTTTGTTGCCATCATGGCTGGCACCTAGTAGCTGATCCGGAGATGTCTGGAGACGGAATGAATAAACAACTGACCAGCTGTACTCAATCTCTTTGTTCTTTGTCTTTTTTCAAGATTTTATTTGAGAGAGAGCATGTGCATAAATGAGCAGTTGCAGGCAGAGGGAGAGGGAGAAGCAGACCCCCCACTGAGCAGGGACCCTGATGTGGGGCTTGATCCCATGACCTGGGGTCATGAGCTGAGCCAAAAGCAGATGCTCAACTGACTGAGCCACCCAGGCACCCCTCAGTCTCTTAATTCTTGAGTGGACCTGCTACTTCCTTGTTGAGATTTGTCCCCGTACGACCCCCTCCTGTGCACACACACACACAGTTGGGGTAACTTACAAAGAACTATCTCAAAATGTGCACAGAAGTATCTCCACCTTTTACCCTCTCCTGAGCTTACAGATAGGAAAACCAAGGTACAGAATTAGGTTAGAAAGGCCAGCAAGTTTGCATCAATATGAATATAAATGGGGGGGGCCTTCTTGAAAGGAGTGCAGTGGTCTCAGAGGGTTAGGTTCCTGGCTTCGGCATCAGCTGGCCCCACTTGGGTCATGTGATAGGAGGGAAGAGAAGTGGGGAAGTGAGGAGGGACTCTCCAGCCCAGAAGAGGATGCTAGGCAGCTTCGGGCCTGACTGAGGATGTCACTGCCCAAGAAGAAGTTGAAGAGCAGACCCGGAGGGCTGGTAGGAGGAACAACCCCCGGGAGAAGAAGGGCTGGGGAAGCCAGCAGAGAGAGCAAAGGAGTAAGCTCCAGCTTGGAGAAGATGGTGTGCTGTGTTGGGAAGAACCACTTGGAGAGTGGTGCCATGCTCAAGACTGCAAAATGGGAAATGGGAAAAATCAGAGATTCAGAGAAGGCAAGCGACTTACCCCAAGTCAAACCATTCTTTAAGCCCACGCAAGGCCTCCTCAGCCCTCTCTGTTACACTTACCCTGCCCCACCTCCATCTGTGTTGCACTCAGGGGCCTCAACATGGGGCCAGAGAGAAAAGGTCTGTAGCACAGGGCCAGCTCTGGTTAATGTCTTCCTCACCGTCTTCTACTGAGGGGCTGTGATTAGGCCTATTTATAGGGGCCCGGAGCCTTAATATTCTGCCTGGTACATCTCTTGCCGATCAAATCAGTGCCGTGTGCAGCATGATTTCTGCTTTAATGGCACCAGGGAGCGGAGTTAATTAAACCCAGTATAAATAGACTCTGCCCTCATCCTGCCATTGGTAGGAGTGTTTTTCCTCCTTGTCCCCCACCCTCCCATGCCCCTCCTTCCTCCTGGCCCCCCTTAGCTATAGCCTGGGGGAGCAGAGCCCAGTCACCAGCCACTACCTGTCCTGTCTCAGGAACAGGTCTTGAGTTCCTTGGGGCCAGAGTGAAAAGAACCCAGGAGTCTGCATTTCCTGTGCTTTTCCAGACCTGGGTATCATTTGGCAGTTGACACAGACATTCTCGGCCCCCCACCCCTCAATCCATCCTTGTGCTCCAAACTCTTTTTCACTCTGCAGCCACGGTTTCTTTCTTCTTCGTCTAGGCTTGGGAGGTAGAAATGACATAATGGATGGAAAGGGTGCCTAGCAGAGCAGTGCACTTCCGACTGCTTCTCTCTGGTCTCTGTTGTCATTACCACTTGCCCTCCCTCATTGATGCAACAAGCATCAACAGAGGACCAGCTCCAGGGAGCTCCTGGCCTCCTACCCATTGCTCTGTCCCCCACTCCCCACCTCCAGAGGTGGGACCTACAGCCAACAGTTCTGCAGCTAACAGTTGCAGGTGGGGGTGGGGGGGTGGGGGAGTGCTTAGGTTGGGGGCTGGGCTCCGTCCTCCTGGCACTTGGTCCCTCATGCTCTGGTTCCCACCCACAGGCACCATGACTCCCACGAGGACCCAGCACTCGTTGGCAGTGCAGACCTACGCCGTGCCCCTCATCCAGCCGGACCTGCGGCGGGAGGAGGCCATCCAGCAGGTGGCCGATGCCCTGCAGTACCTTCAGAAGGTCTCTGGAGACATCTTCAGCAGGTGGGTGCTGCCACTCACCCACACCTGATTGAGGGCTGGGCAGTCAGCATGCGCCCTCCGGGAGCAGCCCTTCTGCTCCTCCTCCGTAAACTTGCTATCAGTAGTTTCGAAAAGTGCTATGTGCCCTTTCTGTGCTTATGTCTGTGCTAACTATGCCCAGGGCCACATTAGCAAGAGGACACAGGCCTTTAAGAGCCATCAGTCCCAGATGATAGATACCCCCTGCCCAGCGACCAAAATAGAGGCAAAAAGCAAACCCGTCAGAAACATTTGTGTTTTCTCACCAGGATTGTGATTGTATGCTTGCCTTTCTCTCCGGGGGGCACTGGAGTTTTAGCACACTGGCCTTTCCTTTCCTGGCATTTGGCACCTGTAGACAGTTTCATGTCCCTGTGCCCAGGATGGAATGAGGAGAGGGCAGGAAGTCTGTCTCCTGGGAGCCTCGGCGTGGTCCAGGGAGCTTAGGGTGCCTTTCGGGAGCCTGGTGCCTGGTCACCCCACTGACCTCCCACCCTGGGCCAAAACTGCTGGACCCTGAGGGGTCCCGACGATGTGTGCAACCTGGTTCCTGTCCCAAGGACCTTGTAGTCTAGAATGGGGGAAACACCAAGCTGAGATGGATTGATTCTTCACTGTGTAGCATGAACCGTGTCAGCTTCTAGGGATCTAGAGAAGAGACGATAAGTAGGCATCAGAACTCCCCAAATCCACTGAAGCAAATAGTAATCAGTCTGTGGAGCAGGATATGGAGTCGCAGGGCTTAACCGATGTCGTCAGTACCGGATTTTTCTTTCATTCCATCCCAGCTTACTGTTTCTCTGTTGGCCGCATTCCCAGAAAGGCCTTGGCCTCCAGCAGGGCTGATGCTCCTGCACTCAACGATCAGGTCCAATAGGAAAGAGGGACACTGGCCTGGCTGGGTTCTCATGTCTATCCCAGAGCCCCTTGCGGGGGCAGAGGCCGTGACACACTGATGGGCTTAGACCCTGTTACCCGCATTACTCCCCCGGCTTTAGCCCCACCTGAAGTGCAGGGCCTGAGCCTGTGGAGCAGCGGGTTCCTCAAAGGAATTGAGGGCCCCTACTTGAGTGAGGAAGACGTGGATGCTGGAGAGGAAACCTGCATGCCTGCTATGTGGTCAGGGGAGGCCTCCTGAAGGCCGTAGGAGGGCTCGGTTGTGGTTAGGCAGGGGTAGGAATATGGGTGTGCAGGGCCTCTGCTGGGGTCTAGAAATGGGTGCGCATGGATCAGAGGCCTGAACGGGAGCATGGTGTATCCCGGGCTCCCCAGGGGAGGCTGGCCTGAACGGGCCGTTTTGTACTGGGGGTGCAGACATTGCTACTTGGCCCGCATTCAGCTCCTGCACTGTGGAACAGGGTGTGAAGAGTCCGCTTTCTCTGGGTCCCTGGGCCTTGCTTACCCCCCTCTGATTGCATGCCCTTGGGAGCAGGACTCTCAGGGCCTCTCACTGCTTTCTGTGCTCTGCAGTGCTGCGGGAATGTGCCGGGGCTGAGGGAGGGGATGGACGATGGGGCAAGTGAGCTGTTAGAACGTGTCGGTTAGGTCTGGCCTTCCTCCTCTGCTGGGAGCCACGCTGAGCCTGAAGAGAATGACAAGTGCCTCCCCCTGTCGGGGCTTCTGCCTGTCCCTCACTTGGGAAAAGCCAGGCCCCAAAATAGCCGCCCAGAGACATCACCTGTCTCCTGCTTCGCATGACTTAGATGAGGAGGCAGAGGGGGTTGGGGGGCGGAGGGAAGAGGAGCTGGATAGCTTCTGTGTGTGGAAGTTTGGGTGCTGTCGCTTGCCTTTCCCGTCAGCCCTGGGGAAGGATTCCTTTTCTCTGCAGAGCTTTTCCCTTGCCTCTCCTTTGTCTTTCCAAGCCCTCCTTTCTCCTCTCTTCCTGGTTTCCCTCCCTCCCTTTTCTCCCTTCCCATCTTCTCCCCCTGCCCCCTTCCTCCCCTCCTCCTGTCCTCTCCTGGCTCTGATTGGCACCTGGGGACTCCCAAGGTTAGGAAGCTCAGTCAGCTGCCTGCACAATTAGCAGATCATTCCTAATCCTGCCAGGGGCGGAGGAGGGGACACAGGAGCTTTTCAGTGTCCGCAATGCCAAGGGATAGGACCTGCAAGAGGAGGACCAGCTAGTGCTCCCTCCTCCCCAGAAGCCTCCCTGGGCAGGTGGAAGGCATGAGGGTGTGCTGATTGCAGGGGGTGGGGAGACTGTGGCCGGAAATCATCTGTGAGGGGGTTGGGGGGCTCAGCATGGGAGGTGGGGCCCGGGAGCCCAAGTGGTGGTCCCTGTGGTGCTCCGGGAGGAGTGGCTTCCTGTCACCCCTGTGAAGTGCCTATTTCGTGGGCCTGGACCATCCTCCCCCATGTCTGCTCAGCACCGCCTCTTCTTGCTTTCCTCTGAGCACCTGGAGCCCATAATCCCTCCTACCCTCGTGGGTGGTACTAGCACCTGATTCAGCAGCTAGTGCTGGAACATGGCACCGGCCCCATGTCGCAGCTGCAGAAGCCCAAGGCATAGGCCAGTTCATTGAATTGCTCAAGGTCCCACTGCCACGAAGTAGATGGTAAACATACCTGTTTCTGTCCCTGGGAGATGTCTGCTCCCCGGTTCATCTCTGTCCTGGGCTCTGAGCAGACTGGCTGAGCCAGTTCCATTCCTGACACCCACAGAGACCACGCTGGGGTTTTGGGGACTTGGCTTTAGCGATAAGCTTGGAAACTGACCTGCCGTGAAGCAGACCACCGAGTGAGGGAGTGTAGATTAGGAATGGCAAACAGATCACCCTCTTGCCACTACTCCCCCAAACTCTCG
Source organism: Mustela erminea (assembly GCF_009829155.1). NCBI lineage: Eukaryota > Metazoa > Chordata > Mammalia > Carnivora > Mustelidae > Mustela > Mustela erminea. The sequence continues at coordinate 133,925,253 of NC_045619.1, forward strand.
TGGAGGGCACTGCTAATCAGTCATGGCTTTCCGTCCCAGCCACATGTGGCCTGCTGGTCCTTCCTGTTGCCACCTTCGGCACTGCCACTGCCCTCGTGAGAGCCCTTTTGCCCGTGCTTTGTGTTCTTGGCACCACGGCTCCTACTGTGAGAGGTTGGACAGCCTGGAGGCCGTTGCTTAGATTGGTAGGCTCTTGGATGACCCTGGAAGTCCTGTCTGCTTTCCCCTGCCCCCCACAGCAGCCTCCCTTGGAGCATTTCTGATGGGTGCTCATCCGCGGGAATCTGATTTGCAGAGCTCTCCTAGAAGGAAAGTTTACTAGAAAGTTCTCCTTGTGCAGAACTGAGAGCTGGTTCCTTGTAACTCCACCCGCTGGTCCTCATGCTGCCTTTGGGGGTAACACGATAAGTGCAGTCGCTTTCCACCCGCCAGCACCTGTGACGATTTTGACATACGGAGAGAATTACTGTATTGTCTAAGTCACCTCACCTGTTGCCAGAACACTCAGGACGTGAGTAGCTCACTCCTCACCATCACCCTCCTTTGGACGTTCTTGAACTTGTCGCTTTTCTTTCACCCAGTATTTGTTACATGTCAGACACAGTGCCAGGTGCTAGGGACACAGCAGTGACTAAGACAGACCTATAGTTAGCCTAGAAGGAATTCAGAGTTCTCTTAAATTGTGGATCCAGTTTAAGGGGGACACAGCTATAGAGAGATGGGTGCCCAGCACAGATTACCTCATAATCTGGGGTCTGTTTCCTCTCTAGTGCCCCCAAGAGACTGGATGTCCCGTTTACTGAAAGAAGGGAGAAGGGACAAGGAGCTGTGTGCGCGAAGATCCTGTTTCCTTCGTAAGCTGCTTAACACACTTGTAGCTCATACTGAGCTCTAGTTAACCGAAACGTCAGGCCTTGCTGCTAACCCTCCATCCTCTGCGGCACTGGACTTCTCCCACCTAAATGCTGGACCTCATCCCTTGTCAGTTTCCTCTTGCTGATTACAGTCCATCCTTCTGGACTCTTGAGATTTGTGAGTCTTGATTCCCCATGCAGACCATGTTGACCCTCCCCCGTTCGCTCTCCCCAGTTTACTAACCCAGTGTGGCATGAGCTGGACGAGGCCCTGCCAGAGAACTTCGTGCAAGGCTGAAATCAGTCCATTGCTCAGCAGTGCACTTCGGGCGCTGTTCCTCATCTGGCTCTGAGTTTTTCTAAATATGTTCCAACCCCCATAGCTCCATCTCGTCCACAGGATTTTGTGAGAAGCTGTCAGAATCCTTGCTGACTCAGGATGCACTATGTTTAAGGTTTTCCCCTGCTACACCAGTCTAATATCCCTGTCAGAAAAAGAAAGGCTGGGGCACCTGGGTGGCTCAGTGGGTTAAAGCCTCTGCCTTCGGCTCAGGTCATGATCCCAGGGTCCTGGGATCGAGCCCCACGTGGGGCTGTCTGCTCAGCAGGGAGCCTGCTTCCCCCACCTCTCTCTGCCTACCTCTCTGCCTACTTGTGATCTCTCTCTCTCTGTCAAACAAATAAATAAACTCTTAAAAAAAAAAAAGAAAAAAAAGGCTGTGAATTTAGAACAATTCTGACCCCTGGGAGCTCCCTTTTTCTCTTCGGAGGGCTTACCGACCCTCGATTTAATAATCCATTCTGGAAGTTTGCCAGGGTTTATGGTTAAGCTCTGTGTTCACAACTAAGAGAGATCAGCCCTTCTCTCCTTGCCGGAGGAAGGAGAACAAAATGTCCATTGTCCCTCTCCAGTTCTGCTGTCCCTCCCACTCTCCATGTGGACTTCAGGCCGAGCTGTCATATAACCACGGAGGTGGCTTCCGCACCCTGGGCAGGATGGCTGCGCTGGGAGCTGGAGGAGGTAACTCGCGCACAAGTACCCTTTCTCAGCGGACACAAACCCTTCTTCCCGTCAGAAGAGATGGAGCTCATGCAAGTCTGGTGGTTCTTCGTCCTCTCACTGGAAGGCAGCTCTGCCCTCAGTCCTCTGTCTCCTTCGCCGCCCACTCAGCCCAGTCTGTCAGAGAAGACTGAGCTGCTTTGGGTGCCTGTTGTACCCCAGCCCCCTGCCTTAGTGAGCCCCTGTACATAAGGGGCCGGGAGTAAGCAGGGAGACTGCAGGGAGCCAAGACCCCTGGGCTGTGAAATTGGCTGATCTGGCAGGTTCTCTCGGGGGCCAGAATCCTCTAGAGTTAGTGGGGTTTGATTTAGGAAGATGGGTCCAGGGCCTTGACCTTTAAAGAAGTCCTGGTGTTCCCTGACCCCAGACACCGTGGGGCCCCCCCTGTCATCTCTGTGGCCTCTGCCCTTTCCCGGGAAACTGGCACTGGCAGTCCTGCCTTTCTCACCTGTATGCTCCCTCTGGCCAGGTGGGTGCCGACACGCACCCTCTCTGAATGTGAGGCGTGGAGGTCATGGGCGGGAAATGGTGTTTGTGCAGGTCGGGGAGCAGTTGGGAGGAGGATACCCTGGCCCCAGTTCACCCAGTCCACTCCGCAGGGAGAACAACCTGGCCGTAGCTCAGTAACAGGGACAGCGGAAGTGAGGCTCCTGTGCACTTATGTTGAGGGCACATGGGTGTTAGTCACTCATGGAGCTCTCCAGGTGCCGGTGCTGGGAAGACAGTAGGGAACAAAGCGCAGCCATCTCCCCCTTGGAGAGCAGATAGGCGATAGATGCATGTCAAGTGGCTCCCCGTGAAAGGGGGGGTTGGGAAGTGACAGGTGCACATTTATAGAGGCGGTGGTCAGGAAGTCTTCAGTGAGGAGTGTGCTCGGTGAAGCAAAGAAGCCAGTCCCGGGGCTGTCTGCAGGGACGGCACTCCATCGGTGCAGAGGCCACACGGGAACATGTTTGACCTGTTCAGGGCCTTGGAGTCCCTGGAGCCCGATGCGCCAGGAATGGTGGGTGGAAGCCTCTGAGCGAGCCCTCTGACCACACACTGGAACCACGGTGAGGACTTTGTCCAGAGGAGCCGTTTATTGTGTGTCAGGGCAGTTCCACGTGAGTGGGTCTGGGACTTGATTTAGACCCAGCTTTGCCCACCCTCCCTCCTCCTTGGGAGCTCGAGTCTCATCTGGAAATAGGCAGTTTTGTGGGAATCATGACTATTTTCTCTCCGCTTGCCCCTGCTTGAGGCTGTAAATTCCTGGAGGCAGGGGCCCTGTCCCTGACAGATGGCAAGTCCAGCCACCACCCTGGGGCCAAGGTGATTGCCCATTTGTACCCAGAGCTCCAAAAACTCAGTACAGTTCATTTAGACCCTTCAGAGTAGAGATCTATGCGGAGGTCACCAGGACAGTTAAAGGTCAGCCGTGACAAGCAGGTTACACTGTATTTTAAGGGCCCCTGTGGAAGCCCTTGGCTTTGCAGTCTGCAGATAGAAGCAGGGGTGCAGGAGACTGCAGGGGCTTGGGGAGCAGCCCTCAGCCGCTGAGTTTTTTTTTCCCCCCATGGCAGAATTTCTCAGCATGTAGAGCTCAGCTGGAGGCAGCTGCAGGCCACTGGGGAGAGAGTCTCCTTGGCTCAGGCCAAGATTGAGAAGATCAAGGGCAGCAAGAAGGCAATCAAGGTAGACCATGTGACCCTGAGTCCCCGTGGCTGGCAGGCAGTCCCAGAAATCCCAGCCCTGTTCTCTCCCTATGCTCCTGAAGTTGCCTAGGTCTCTGCCCGCCTTGTCCAGCCACACCTCAAGCTTTCCTGTTCAAATTGCCACCCACCAGACTCTCTGGAGCATCTCGGACCCCCTGTGTCCCCAGGTGTTCTCCGGTGCCAAGTACCCAGCTCCAGAGCACCTGCAGGAGTACGGGTCCATCTTCACGGGTGCCCAGGACCCTGGCCTGCAGAGACGCCCCTGCCACAGGATCCAGAGCAAGCACCGCCCCCTGGACGAGTGGGCCCTGCAGGTCTGAGGGGCTCACACACTTACAGGGGGTGATCAGAGGTGGTCCTCGGTGTCAGGGAGGAACTGAGGGCTCTATTCCCCGAGAGGACTAGGACTGGGATGGGTGGTCACTTTGGCCCAGTCCTGAAGCCCACCATCCTTGTGCTACTGCCCCTGCCGGGAGAAGCTGAAATACTTCTCTGTGTGTGTGAACAACAAGCCTGAGCCCAAGGATGAGGCCGAGAAGGGGTTCGGGGGCCTTCCCAGCAACATCAGCTCTGTCAGCTCCTTGCTGCTGTTCAACACTACTGAGAACCTGTACGGCACACGGCGGGGCCCTGGGAGGGTGGCTGGGTGGCCTGGCCTGGCTTTGTGGGGGCCCCAGCAGTCTGATTGCCCTTTTGAGGTGTTGGCGTCCACATTATAGACTAACTGGCCTGGATGAAATAGGAAAGCTGGGTCAGGACCCTGGGCCTCGAGCTGATGATGGGCTGCCTGACATCCCTTCCACCTCTGTAGGTACAAAAAGTATGTCTTTCTGGACCCCCTGGCTGGTGCTGTAACAAAGACCCATGTGATGTTTGGGACAGAGACCGAGGAGAAGCTGTTCGATGCCCCTTTGTCCATCAGCAAGAGGGAGCAGCTGGAGCAGCAGGTAGAGCCCATGCTGCCCACCGGGGAGGGTGGACAAAAAAGCCTGGCGGCATCCTCTAGGTGAGTGGTCTGTTGAGCCCCTGCTCCCACCCTGCTGTCCATGGGTATGCACTAGGCCCTGCTGACTGCCCCAGGGTCTAACTGCAGGGCACAAGCCCCCTTCAGCCCCTGCTCGTGCCCCCACCTAATCCTGCAGGTTCCAGAGAACTACTTCTATGTGCCTGACCTGGGCCAAGTGCCTAGATCGACGTGCCGTCCTACCTGCCCGACCTGCCAGGCATCGCCGATGACCTCATGTACAGCGCTGACCTGGGCCCCGGCATCGCCCCCTCCACCCCTGGCATCATTCCAGAGCTGCCCACCTTCCACACAGAGGTGGCCGAGACTTTCAAGCCAGGTGAGCAGAGAGCAACAATTGGGCAAGAACCCCCTTACTTGGCCACTTGCATTCCTGGGCACCTCAAACTTTCCCACACTTCTCTTTCAGACCCAGAAGATGGGGTGCTAACAGCACCCCCCCCACACACCGCCACCACCACCCCCGCCTCCCCCAGCTCCGGCTGTGCTGGTCAACGCTCCCCCACCCCCGCCGCAGCCCATGGCCTCCCCGGTCCAAGGTGCCAGGGAGGACAGCAGTGGTGGCATGTCTCCTTTAGGTAAGAGCAGCACTGGGGTATGTGGAGGGTCAGGGCGAGGGGGCGTGTGCTCTTTGAGGATGCCTCTAATTTCTGGATCCTGGGAGGGTTTCCTGTAGGTTTATAGGACCATAAATTCTAGGCCTTCAGAATAGCTGTTTTCAAAATCTTGTTCCCCTGGGTTCATGAAATCGTGGCTTTCAAACTCTGTATCACCCCAGAATTCTTATGTCCAGAGTAGAGGGAGCCTGGACGTGGACAGGTAGAGCTGTTGTCCCCCATTTCCAATTACACCAGTGGGAAAGGGGCAGCTACTGGAAACAGTAGAAGGCTTCAGCAACGAAGTACTTATATCCATAAATGGCAGGATTTCATTTTAGCAGGACATCTCCCCGCCTATCTCCAGCCCCCATGTTGGCTCATGTGTCAAGTTCAGACAGTCTCCATCAGTAGACTCCCACCTAAACTAGGTGGCATTAGAAGAGGGACCAGGGGTGCCTGGACATAGGACTGGCTGAGCTCAGGCAGGTGCAAACAGCATCCAGGCTGCACACGGTCTCCCAGGGCTCAGACTTACTCACTGGCTTCCTCTTTCAAAAGGAAAGACCCACAGCCAGGCTCAAGGGGAAGCCCCTGGATCCCCAGAACCTCAGGCTGGGCAAGGCTGTCCTGCAACAGTGCCTGCCTGAGCAGCCCTCTTTTTCACACCCTGCCCCCACCCCCCAAGCTGCAGTCCAGGGAGCTCCCAACGAAGTGGTGGACCCCTCCAGTGGCCGGGCCACTCTGCTGGAGTCCATCCGCCAGGCTGGGGGCATCGGCAAGGCCAAGCTCCGCAGCGTCAAGGAGCGCAAGCTAGAGAAGAAGAAACAGAAGGAGCAGGAGCAAGGTGAGAGGATCCTCAGCCCGCTCCAGTAGGGGGGCTCTCAGGAAAGGGCCACCTTCTCTCGTAGCCGCCACCAGACTCCCAAGAGGTCAGAGGGGCAGGACCCAGCCCACCCGCCCCATGCTTTCCCCAGGCAGTCTGTGGGAAGCCCTGGGCAGCCGTCCCTAACATTCCCACCCTTCCTGCCTAAGCTGTGGGTTCCTTCCTGGTTTTGTAGCCTGCTTAGAACCTTCCTCTCTAAACTCAGGAGACAAAGCCTCCCCCCAGCTCAGATTCTGCCAGGAGCTGTCTGAGGACATGGTTGGGGACCTGAGCTGCTGTAGGGACTGTGGACCTGGAGGGTTAGCGCAGTCCTGCTTCTCCAAGCCTCTTGAGGCTGCAGGTTCCATGCCCTGCATCCTGAGTGTAGCACGAACAGAACATTCAGGCCCTGGGGCGCCTGGGGGGCTCACATGGTTAAGCATCTGCCTTCTGCTCAGGTCCTGATCCAGGATGCTGGAATCAATCCCTGCATCAGGCGCTCTGCCTAGTGCAGAGCTTGCTTTTCCCTCTCCCTCTGCCATTCCCTCTGCTTGTGCTCTCTGGCTGTCACATAAATAAAATTTTAAAAGAAAAAAACACCCAGGGCCAAAGCCACAGTGCCTTCAGAGTCCCGAGCTTGAGTTCTACCTAGATTCCTGAGATTTGTGCTGTGACTTCAGGCAAACTGCCCAACAACCTCTCTGGGCCAGTTTCCTTGCCCGTACAGTGGGGCCCCTCCTCCTTGCCCACTTTGTCTCACAGGGCAGCTCTGCCAGTTTAATAGTGCCCCGGTGCTGACTCCAGTGACCGCCTGTAGCTCTGGGACCTGGCAGTGATGCTGTGGCTGGGGGGCGGGGCTGGCAGGTATGGAGAGTGAGCAGAAAAGAGGACCAGCCCTGAGAAGATCACCCCAGGGGCAGATTTTTCCTTGGTCCCCTCATCCTTCTTGACCTGGGACTTATTCCTGCTACAGTGAGAGCCACCAGCCAAGATGGGGACCTGATGTCGGATCTCTTTAACAAGCTGGTCATGCGGCGTAAAGTTAGGACATGGAGCTTGGCTGCCTTCCCTGGGCTGCGAATCTCAGGATGTTCTGTATCCTGCACATTCTGCTTTTTTCTTCCGGTTTTTAAGTCTCCAGTGGCTGGGTGAACAGGTGTCCCAAACTAACTCCCTCAACCTCCACCTCTGCCCTCCCAGGTATCTCTGGGAAAGGACCTGCGACGGGCCAGCGAGGGGCCAGGAGGAGCCTTTGCCCGAATGGCAGCCTCCATCCCACCTCTGCCTCCCCCACATCAGCCACCTGGAGAAGAGGATGAGGATGACTGGGAATCCTAGAGGCTCACTCCTTCCCCACCGAGACCCAGATTGAGGTCTCACCCTCACATGGACACAACCAGGATGAGATGCCTGGCCTGTGGGTCTCTTGACCCCTGCTGCCCATGCAGGAACGGGGACCATGGAGGACTGTCCCAGACCTGCACCTGGACCTTCTTCAAGGAGTGAGGTAGCCGCTTCTGAGGCCAAGTGGCTGGGGGCGGGGAGCCCTTGTGCTCTCCTCCAGCCAGACTGAAGTGAGTACGTGCATCAATAAAACAGTGTCACGCGGGAACCGAGCATAAAGCAAGAGCGTGCTTTTACTTAAGGACCCTGGCTGTGCAGGGGGCGAGCGTCTCCTCCGAGCCGGCACCTGTCCTCTCTCTCCCCCTGGGCTCAGGCGGCGGGTGGGGGCAGAGCACTGGGTGAACTGAGGGCCCTTCCTCTGGGTCAGGGACAGCAGAGAGGTGCTGTCAACAGTGCTCGCTATTGCAGATGGAGGGAAGGAGATTTTCACACAGGGAAAAAGGTCTGTGTGACAGACACGGGGTCTCTAAAAATAGTCCTGCTGGGAGCCTAATGGCCTTTGGCATAATGGCTGAAGTCAGGGGAGGAGGTGTCTTAGAGTTTGCTCCAGTGGCTGAGTGGAAAGGAGGTGCCACTGACGTGGGAGGAGGACGTGGAGCCAGGCCAAGGGAGCTAGACATGCGGTGGGACAGGTTAGGGGCCAGCACTAGTTGGGGAAGAGAGAGACCAGCAGGTGGGGGAGTCGGCACGCGGCTCTTCCCCGTTCTTCGTAACACCGAGAAAGGTGGCAGGATTGAGGTGGTCAGAGAGCCCTGGGCAGAAGGAGCCCTATGGACTCCAGGGACCTGGGGCTGGAAATAGGGGATGTTCTTGGTTTTGAAAAGAAGGTGAAGGTCTAGAACAACAAATTATAGCCAGAAAAGGGAAAGGCTAGAGGGCATGTTCCGCCTCACCTGGGAGAGAATGGACACCAAAGGGAGGACAGAGATGCCTCAGTGGAAGACTGGCCGCAAAGCAGGGCAGAGAGCTGGACTCTGGACCATGGTGAATGGGCATTCAATTCCAGGGAGCCAGACTACCCTGGGATGGGTCCCAGGATGGCCAGGACCCACTGTTTCTTCAGGATCAACCTGATGTTCTCTTACTGGCTTTTCCACCTGTGCATAGTCCTGGCAGCCCACTGATTCCAGAAAGGGGCTGGTCTGGTCTCCAGCTGGGCTTCACCTTCTTAGCCTGAATCCCCACAAAGCAGGCATGAGGCAAACATTTCACGTGAGCAGCTGGAAGGAAAAGGCTGGCATCTGGGCAGTGGTGGGCCATCCATCAGGAAGAGACAGACTTCTAACGATGAAAATTGGGGAGACAGGGAAAAGCAGTGAGACACGAGGTGGGGGGCTTTCGGAGAGAGGGAAAGGCAGGACTGACCTTCCTCATAGCAGCAAAGGCAGGACCAAAGGTGGCTTTGACCTCTACACGGTCTCGGATCCAGGCTGGCAGCTTTCCCAGGATAGGTGGGCGGGCATACCGCTGATCCAGAAGCACTATGCTGGCAAAATCCTTCTGGTGCCTGATGGCCCTGCCTAGGTGGGGACAGAGGTTGGGCTCTCAGCTAAACCAGCCTCCCCCACAGTGTATTTCTATCATGTTCCCTCCTTCCTGTCTCCCCATTCTCCTGCCAGGCATCCCAAGAGCCAGGAACAGTCCCAGGCCTACCTATAGATTGGTTGACAGCCTTCACACACAGATTCTCCACCAAAGCCTTGCCTGGTGGTGGCTGACCTGGGCCTCTGGGCTGGGGAGGGCAGAGGACAGCACCTGTCAGCATTTTCTTGCCTCCCCCGCCCCCCGCTCAGTGTTCTGAGAAAATGACACCGCTCAGCATGGGAGAAAGAGCAGCAGGCATCACGGGCACGAGGCCAGCAGCAGCTGCGACAGAGGAGATGGCAGAGTGGCTCCGGAGGGTAAAGGGGTGCATCCATGCCCTGGAGTGGACGGGAGACACGGGGACACATCGGGGGGCAGTGGGGAAGGCACAGCACTGCAGCGCCGGTATCGCAGCCCCAGAGGCAACAGCCCCTCCTCCCCAGCCCTCTCCTCCCAGCCTCGGGACACGAGGTACTCACCAGGGTCTGGCCCAGGTAGGCCATCTTCTCCTGCAGCTCTGGTGACCTGACGTTTGGGTAGGGCATGCCTACCATAACCACACACCTAGGGCCAAGGAACACGAGGCCGTGGCGCGGGGGCAGTCAGGCCCCCAGTGTGTTTGCCAAGGGCCAGACCTCACCCTCCTGTCATCAACTGCTACATCCAGTGCTCTGCCACCCCCCTCAAGTTGTGCTTGCTGCCTCTACCTCCCTCCACACCGGGAGCAGGTGTGCTTGGCCGAGACCCAGTGCAGGCCACATGAATGGAGTCCCCACAAAACTATGCACTGCCTAATTTCCACCTGGAGCTAAAGGGCCAAAGCTACCTCCCCACAGAGCTGAGTGACCTAAGCAGCCAGCCCGGGGTGCAGACTCCTGCTGGCATCAGCTTGTAGGCAGGGACCCGGCCATTCGTGGAGTGAAGGGTGATCACAGCAGAGCCCAGAGATGAGAGGCCCATAACTTACCGGCCAAGGTTGTCAGAGAATTTAATACCTTCACTCATCTTTCCTCCAACCACAGAGAGGAGCAGAGCACCTGTCACCGTGCCTCCCGCCTGGCCACAACACTGCGGGAAATACCAGTCCAGGTTGTAGAGCCAAAGCTTGAAGGCCACCCAAAATGCTGCCAGCTGTTCTCTGGACCCAGGGCCTCGGAGTTACACTTCTCACCTTAATGCACCTGGAATACTCCGCCAGCACCTGTTCCACCTGGTTTGCTTTCTTGGGTTCCTGAAATACCTGAAGGAAAACAATGTCTCCCAGGAAAGGGTTTCAGAATGCATGGGCCCCACGTCTGCTCGTGGCCTTTATGTTTTCTAGACTGGAAACTGGAGAGGCCCCCAGAGTCAAAGGGTTCTAGGGAAATCCTCCAGAGGTGATCAGGGGTTCTAATTTGGGGAAGTAAGGAGCTAGCCGAAGTCCAGACAGTTCTCTGACATGCATGAGAAATCCTAGCAGGAACTCTGGGTGCCACTGTCCTAATAAGTGGGAGTTCTAGCTGAGAAGTCACTCACCTTTTTCCTGACAGCCAGGCGGGAGAGCAGCCCACTCTTATCCCAGTGGGCATAGACCTGGCATTGGTACTCATAGGAGGGGAAGAAACAGACCACCCCTCCAGGGACCACAGTGCACAGGTTACAGAGAATGCGACCAGTCTCCTCCATCTAAGGAAGGAAGACAGACAGCCCTCCCTGGAGTCATTCCTGAGGCCAAACAGCACTTCCTGACTTTGAGACTCAAAACCACATACAGGGATCCAAGCGTGACTGTAGTCATGGGGGAGACCTGTGGCCGGAAGCGCCCCCTCCCCCGCCCCCCTCCCACACACATCACAATCCTAGCGCACCGGAGCTAAAACAGGCTGACATGCACCAAAGCCTCCCTGCTCAACTCCCAATGCCTACGGGCCACTGGGGACAAGCTCCACTACAACAAATCGGACACTGACAACCCCATGTGTGCCTCTCATGACAGGCCCCAAGCCCCATGTTCCTGCCTGGGGCAGGGAGCGATAAAACCAAATGGCAAGAGAACCAAATGAAACAAGCAGATTCTCCTCAGGCTCATCCTGAAGGAATGGCCCAAGGTTCTAAGAAAACATTATTTAATGGTCGAAGCGGTGAGGGGACAGGGGAGCTCAGACCTCCCAAGGAGCATGCAGATGGGACACTATCCAGCCTGGGCCGCCTCTGTGTGGAAGTCCCCAGCACTGATCTCCCTAACACCTGAACACTAAAAGCGCAGGCCAGGGTGCCCAGCACCCCAGAAACCTCTCTCCTGCCCCGGCGAAGGTGGTGGTAAGGTGAGCGGGCTGGTACTAACCATCTGCGGCAGCTCTCTCTTCTGGTATGTGAACTCCAGCTGCTGGCTGGAGGGGCCGCTGCAGATGACCAGGGGCAAGATATTGTCTGGTGGGATCACATGACCTGCAGAGACCCCAGGGAGGGGCTGAAAACGAGGGGCTGACGAGTCCGGAAGGCAGGGCCTGGGAAGCGCGTTCACCATCCCTGTCTCCATGCCAGGAAGAGCAGTTCCCACACTCACCCCCGCGCCTGCTCCCGCAGCACAAGTGGATGGTACTCAGACCTCCCCACAGGGGTGGAGGCCACTGTGCGGGAGCAGAGAGACGTGAGCCCACGTGAGAGCTGGCAAAGGACTGAGTTCCCATCTCACAGGCTCCTCAGCCCCTGGGGCCGGATGAGAGCACAGGGTCAAACCACGACGACAAGGGGCCGGAGAGTGACACGTGGCCCATTCCACCCTGGACAGGGATTCTCACCACAGGAAAACTCCACCACTCGCTCAGCTTCCACCCCAGCACAGGCCAGCAGCTGCTCCCGCAAGTCAGACACCTGCGGACCACAACAGCAGGGCTCTGTGATCCCCGAGAGGGCCGGGGACCGCAGGCCTGAGCAGGCAGGGGGCCCTGGCAGGGATGGGGGGAGAGAGAGCCGCACTTTGGGGAAGACGAAAGTCTGGCCTGGCACAGTATGTACATAAGAACAGGAAAAAAGAGGTAAAAGGTAAGACAGATAATCAATGGGCAAAAATAAATAAATAAATAAATAACAATAATCTAGTGTTGGATAGTCTCAGTGAGCCTGTGGGAACAGCATGGGTAATCTGGTGAGCTGGGCACAGTGCTTCTCACCCCTGACTAGGCAACCGAGAGCACCTGTGGGAATTCAAGACAAAATCCACACGTCCAGGTCCCAGCCTCAACTACCGGAGAAGGACCTCTGGGGGGATGGAGGGGTGGGGCAGACATATGCGTTTGTAATTTTAAAGCACTCCGGGATTTTCACCTACTGAATTGGCAAGAATCCTAAGGCGTGACCCCTCCGTGGAGAAACACACGTGTGGGGAGACAGAACAACTCCAGCTGGAGGGGAACTGGACAGCATTTTGTAAGCTGGATGTATTTTTACTTTTTAGCCTGGCAGTGCTCCCCCACCTAGGGGTGCCCCCTGAAGGTACAGCTCCACAAGCCAACACCTGCGTAGGGATACTCCTGCATGTGATCTCTGACTGCACAAGGCCGTTCGGGAGAGCCCAGCGCATGCGCTCACCACACCCTTGCAGGGTAGAGCGCCCACCGCGGGCAGGACACACACCCGCAGCGGCCCCCGAACAGCGTGAGTGCCACAACACTGACGCCCCAGCCACTGACAGAAGAACAGGGAAAGGACAGACGTGAGTACATGTATTTGCTTAGTTCTGCAGAGAAATGCAATGAAAGCAGGCAAGGACACACCCAACAGTCGTAAAAGTGACTGCCTCTGGGCACAGACAGCAGCCTGCAGATGGGCAAAAGTGGGGCTTTCTGAAGGCACCTTCCAGACAGTTTCGACTTCTGAAACATATAGGTGTTTACATATTTTAAAAACATATTAAATCAAAAATAAAAAAAAAATTAAAAAGCAAACGCTAAAACTGAAAACAGACGGCAGTAAAGAGGACCCTTTGTCACAGTCACAACAGAAGCACAGAAGGAGCCTGAATTCCAGTGACTTCCAATCCTTAGTGAGCAGACATCCTTAGTAGGATACACTCTCAGAGCAAAAATAAACGCAAAGAAATTAAATTTCAATCACTAGTTTACTGTTAGAATATCGGTAGTATAGGAAAGTATTTGAGGTCTCCTGTGGAGAGTGCAAGTAAGTAATAAGATAGAACAAACATAATAAGAAACCAAATGTTCAGCTCAAGAAAAAAGATATACAGTGTCAGGTCAAACAAATTTATGGATTTTCATTTAGAAACACTCATGATTTTTTAAAGCCATCTTCCCCAGTCTGTCTACAGAAAAGCAATTACAATCCAGGAGCATGACCAACACCCCCGGCACACGGATGCTGGTTTCCACATACCAATCCCCAAATAAGGAAGCCAGGTTACTTGGAGAAATGAAGGATTCCAGATCTGGGGCAAAGAAAGTATAAGGTGGCCCGGGACATTCTGCATTCTGTCGTGCCAAAAAGCAAGAAAGCATCCCAAGGCCAATAAGGGCCTTGTCAAGGACCAAGGGCAGCATGTGGGGGCTCTGAGGGGCCGAGCCTGAAGCAACTGACATCAAAAGCAGCAAGGACTAGAGATGATTTTAATTTGTGAACAAAAATCTGAATCTATACACAAGAAAAATGGAAAACTAACAAAGTGGCAGGAGTGGTTCCAGTGGCAGAAGAGAGGGACCAGAGTGTGCGGGCACTGAGGAGCCTTCCACCGGCTCAGTCCGTGCCACGCATACTCTGGGGACAGAACTGCTGTGCAGAGATGTGGTTCTCTGTGCCTCCATGTTGCTTAAAACAGAGAAAAACTGGAAACCACCCGAATACCTAACAAAACAAGAGTGGTTCTACAAAATATAACATTCTCGTAACAGAGTAGAGCCGGAGCGTGGTGGGATAAATGCACACTACTGACAAGGAAAAATGTTTTTATGACATTCTGTTGCTGCCTGAAAAATCCAAATCGTAGCAACGGCATGTAGAGATGGAGATTCTTGTTTTTAAAACATGTATGTGTATTTGTAAAAATTACACACAAAGACTACTATAACGATATACACTAAAACAAATCTTTTGGTGGTGGAATTATAATCTTTTTTTTCCCCCTGCTTTTGCTGGTCTCTGCTTTCTACAATGAAAGCAAAATACTTTCATGTGTGTGCATGTGTGTGCGTGTGTGTGTGTGTGTGTGTGTGAATCTGTAAGAGAGGGAAGGTGGTATCCCTGGTGGGTTCAAGAAAGGCCCGGCACTCAGGCACTGGATGGGGGCCTGTGATTCCAGAACAGCTGTCTCTGGGAGAAATGTGGTCCTGTGGCTCAGAAGCACCAAATGCGCAGCAGTGCCCTTACACCCTCGCCCACCCATGGCCCCGGGGTAAAAGCCCAGGCCTGAGACAGTACAGCAATGCCACCTGGTGGGTGCTGCTCAGCCTGCTCAAGCTGACCCCCTTCTGGTTTGGGGGCCCACTGGACAGGAAGAGGCCTGACAGTGCAGCTGTTCATCCCACACCTGGGGCACAAGAGGCGGGCTCTGGTTCCCTTACCGGCTGCACAGTGCCCCCCACGATGACCACGGCCCGGCATTCCTTCACCACCTGGGCAAAGTGTATGGCTGGATTCAGGAGCAAGAATTTGAGGCTACTCTGACAAAGACTTCCTGAAAAAAAGACAGACAGCTCTGTGGGGCAGGGGGGGTGGGCTGCAGGCCCAACAAAGACTTCCAGGAGTCTGAGGCAGAAGGGAGCTCGGACGTGTCTACGGTCATGTCTATGCAGGAACCCCAGGGATACCACTTTGCTCTTTGATGAGGTCCCATTTAATCTCCAGGACAACCCTGTGGTAGAGACATCTACCCTTGTACACTGATCTTCAGAAAGACAATGAAACAAAGCTTGGAGGTGAGGGAATCCAACCCACCTAACCACAACCACCAGGCCACACGGCCTCCCTTGCAGCCTGGCCCAAGGTGCCCCACTGTCCTAGTGCCTCGCACCCCCCTCACCACAGGCCAGCAGACCAGTCACCAGCATCCTGCTTCCTGATCCTAGCCCAGGAGGCATCCCCAAGTCTCTCCATGCTCTGGCTTGGTGGCCCATGCTGGCTCCTCCTTGGGATTACCTTGGCAGTACAGGATGACCCTGCCATCCTGGTTGGCAGTGGTGAGGGCTGCTAAGAAGGGTTCGATGTGCATCAGCGGGGAAGCTGGCCGTGGCAGCCTGGCCTCGCCCTCCTCCACAGGGCTCACAGGAGCTGTACAGAGCAGAAGAAAGAGGGTCTGTGACCACAGAGGCGGTGGGGGGGGGGGCCTGCGGCAAGCCTAAAGCCATTCTCTGCAAGAGGAGTCCCGGCATGAGGGATGGACGTTCCTGTCCCCCGCGTGCAGCCCGATCTCCCGCCTCCTTAACTCACTCTCGGCCACTGTGGGCTGCAGGGTCTGCAGAAGTGCTAGAACCCAGGCAGTCTGGGCTGCTCCCTGGAGGGTGTGAGGACTGCGCCATACCTTTCTGTGAAGCCGAAGAGCTGGGACGGAGTAAGAGAGCACAGGGAGGAATGAGGGTGCAGCAGTGGGAGCCCTGGCTGGAGGGAGGTTCCGCTGTACCCCAGACAACCTGCAACTTGCCCCCTACCCCCACCTGCCACGAGGACTCTCGCACCCCCACCCCCACCCAAGGAGCCCTGCTACAGGAAGGGAGCAGAGGTTTCTCAAGCGCCTGAAAGGCAGGGGGCAGCACTGGGGTGCTGCAGACCCTAGCCAGACCCGGGAAGGGGAGGGCACACCTTTCTGCTGATCATGCTCCTCTCACAGTAGCGCCGCACCTGTGAAAGCAAGCCTACTGCAGGTATCTGGCCACCATTTGCTGGAAAAGAGAAACCACCAGCTTCCCAAACCCCAGGGAAGCAGGACTCCCTGCTTGCCCTCGCCCAGCCCCAGGAACCCACAGCCTCCTTGTTGGCCAAGTGGGTCACCCTCCTCAGAGGTCCTGCCTCTCCTGCCCCCTCCCCACACAGCATGGTGGAAGCCTCGTGCAGGCCGTGCCCTCACATGTGTGTGCATGGCTCCAACCCTCTAGAAAGGTCCCCTGATCTCTTCAATGTGACAGCACCTAAGCTGAACCCTGAAAGATTAAGTTTTAAATAACCTACAGGAGCAAAGGCACGAAGGAGGTAAAGCTTGGGTTTGTTCAGGCGCGTCTGGTGCGTACACTATGTGTAGCCTGGAAAGGAAGACAGCGAGTTGAAGCCTTTGAAGATTTCTAAAAAGGGTGCTATCTTCCAGCGGAGCTCCACTAGACCCTAGTGTGGGAAAGAGAGCAGAAGGGAGAGGGAGTGCGAGCAGGGAGAGCAGGGAGAAGGCAAGAGGAGAAGAGCCTCTCCTGATGTGGCAGCCATGGGAATGGAAAGGCTCCAGAAGTTCAAGAGCTAATTCTGGCTCTGGGAGCCGGTGACCATTTAGATGCAGGACCCAAAGGGAGAAGAAAGGAGTCAAAAAGGGCTGGATTGCCAGCCTGTCTGATGGGGTCATGGCAGTGACGGGGACCGAAACGGGTAAGTTGGGGGTGTGTGAAGACAGATGGGAAGGCCGGAGGGAAAGCAAAGGGTCTGGAGTCCAGGCAGGGGGGCTAACACGCCAGGTACCATCTGCTCACTTGTGTGTGACCTATGCCTGTCTCTCTTGGGGTGACCTCTCCCAGCCTCGGGTCCCTCTGCTTCTGAGCGGTGATGGTACCTCCTACCCTGGAGTCACAAAACCTGGTGCCCTGCCGTAAACGCAGTAAGTGCTCTGTATCGTCAGTAACTTAGAATCCCTGAGTCGAGTGATGGTGGTGGGATCCTGCACAGCAGGCCTGGAGCGAGCTCCCACCAGAGGCTGCACGCAAGTCCAAGGCCTCAGGGGGCAGAGGGGAGGCAGTTCACAGCCACCTCAGCCCAACAGCAGGATAATGCTCCCGATGTTAACCTCCTGCTCAGACTAAAGGCCCAGGGCAGAGACTGTGCCCGAAGAAAGATGGAACCAGGCAAAGGACCTGGGAATTTCTGTTCATGCTTATTTGGGACAATGAAAGGCACCTTTTCTCCCTAGTCCCAGGACCCTTCAACCCTGGGTTAGAGATTACTTTTTTCTTGCTGATGCAATGCCTCCAGGGGTAAGTGTTACAAACACCTATTCTGTAGATCCTCAGACTTCTAGACTGCCTGACATTAGGAATTAGGAATTTACTTTTTATTCCTTCGTCTTCACACAGCGTTCTGCTCACAGATGGTAATAAATATAAGCAAATTGGACACAAAAGGATGAAAATCTCTACCTTGAACAGGTTGATGTTGTCGATCTGGTTCTCAAAGAGGAAGTCATTGATGGTCTTCATCTCTGTCCCTTAGGGGTAAACAAAGGGCCTTGGAATCCTTCCTTGGAAGATGGGAAGACCAAGGTCCCAGACGTGAGCTCAGAACCAGCTCAGAGCAGCTCTGGGCCTCTGAAGGCAGTCCTCTTACCTGTCTGTGAAAGGCTCTGTGTGTTGGAATTTTGCTTAATGTTCCCTAAAATAGAGAATTCAAGCTGGTCAGGATGGTGACTCTCTAACCCCCAGCTTCTCACACTGAACACTGGACTCCTTAAATAAGAGCATTCGTAATTGAACAGATTTTTCTGCCATGTATAAACACCCAAAAAACCTGCTAAGAGGACAGGAGGCTCAAGGTAGCCTCAGAATCTGACCCGTGTTTGCACATGGAGCCCAATCTCTTCCAGTCCCGTCCATGTTGCTACAAAAGTTGGGTATTCATCCTTTCTGATGGAGGCGTAATACTCTATCCCCAGGGGTGGTGGGTTTCATTCTTTTCACACCTCCTCCACGGAGGCTGGGACCAAGTGACCACCCTACTTTAGGCAGACCCAAGGAGCTGCCCAGGGGCAAAGCAGAGATGGAAGGGAAGAGCACCGGCGCTAGGCAAAATCCCTCCAGCAAAATGGTCCCCTGGCTTCCTAGAACTCAGCTTGTATGTAAGCCATCAGGTGAACAGCCATGCAACAAAAGAAAAGGCAGGTGACACAGAATTGTGAGAGCCACATGGACCTGGAGCCACAAGAGTCCCGCCATTAGGTTCACGAAGCAGAGACAGTTCACACCCCTGCTCTGAGCTCTAGTTTACTCAGCTGTCCACAAGGGTGAGCTCGCCTGTGTTCCGTGCTTTCCTCAAAGGTGTGCTCCAAAGTGACTTCACACGGTCCCATTATACTACGCTGTTATTACTACCTGGGGAGTAGAGTCTGGCAAAATAAAAAGGACTCAGAACAGGGGGAAATAAACTAGGAATCTAAAAAAAGATCTAAGGTTAGACAATTCAACTAAGCTGTAAGAGAGAAGAATCTTCTCCACCAATGGCTAAGATAATTCTTGGGGACGCAAAAAACACAGGTGTCCTGACTGGCATCCAGGGAACAGACCACACAAGCTTAGCTGGCCAGGGGTCAGGGAGGGCACGGTGCTCCTTACCACACAACACAGTCACAACCTTCTCCAACAGGACAGGATCTGTTTGATGTACATCAAATTCTTGGCCTTCAGACGCTTCCTGAGGAGACACCAATGGACATCAAGTGGTAGTACTCCACAAGCAACTTCCCTTCCAAGTGCCTCAAACTCAGGCCTTTTTGTCTAGTGTCTTCCAAAGCAGGCCACGAGCGACAAATACACCCTCAGAAAAGAAGGCTCGCCATGGCCCAAGGCCTTTGTAGCCAGCTGTGGCATCCTGAGCATCCTCGGCCTGTGTGGGATACACACCATCGTGAACAGGAGGGGAACAGTGTGCTGGTCTCCCTGGCGCTGGGCCCAGACCAGAGGTGGAGACCCCAGTGTTTTCTCTGAGACTGAGCAGGACTTTCCCTTCCCCTCAGGAGGCAGTGTCTTACCCATATCGTTCCATATACTGGAGCAACTGGGAATGGGCCTGGCAGAGCTGGAGAGAACAGAGAATGGGCGTGAGGGCAGGCCAGGCTCTATCTTAGATTATGCCTAGTAAATGCCAGCCATGCCACATGGGAAGCAGTAAAGGCAGTGGGCCTGGGTAGAGACCAAAGGCCTTGAGGCTGCTGGGAGCTGAGAGGTAAGGAAGGGAAGTTCTGCTGCAATATCCACTTTAGGTCAGTGAAAATAGCAAGAGGCTGACTAACTCTTTCAGGTAATGAATCTCCCTGTTAGTTTTTACTATGTTGGGCAAAGATGTATTTTCCACTAAGCAGAGAAGTGGTTCGAGGTAGCCATTACACTCTGGCCTAAGGTCAGCCCTGGCCTAAGGTCAGTAGAAGTGGTGGGAGGCACGTGGGTGACTCACTCAGTTAAGTGTTTAACTTCACTCAGATCACAATTTCAGGGTCCTGGGATCGAGTCCGGCATCAGGCTCCCCGCTCAGCAGGGAGCCTGCTTCTCCCACTCCCTCTGCTCCTCCTACCCCATCCCCACCCCCTCATGCACATGTGCTAATAAAATAATAAAAAAAGGGGGGTAGGAATACCACATGAGCTTCAGGGTCAGAAACCAGTGGTCAAGTCCCAACTCCACACTCCTGAGCTGTGTGATTTTCGGCACACTGCTTAAAGCCCCCCGAATCTGAGTTCTCAGTGTTAACAGGGAACAACAGCCCATGCAGAGGCTGTGTGAAAATTCATGATACTGCACACGGGCCATGGCAGAGAAGAGGTAATCAACAGTGGCCCTCGGAAACCCTGAGCATCCCTCAAAGCGAGGCTAACAATGCCGAACTATGTGAGGACCCCCGCTTCCTTCGCCCTATCATCCTGGCTTACAGAGAACAGGATACTAGCACCTGGGACTCAGGATGACTGACCTAGGACAGTAAAGAGCAAGGACATGAGCTACTTCCCCTCAGCTGGGTCCCCATAGTTCTACTATCTGCTGGAAAGCCAGTTAGCCCCTGACGAGTCTACTGCCCCGACTCAAGGCACCCTCTCCCAAGCCACCTCCAGACCAATTCCAGGGCTTAGAAAAATGATCCACATCCCTCCACATCCCTCTGCCCCATGGCAGGCCCTGGATCAAGATGGGAGAGGCTGACCCACCTGGGAACCGCTGACCTCTGCACTGTGGATGCCCATGATGGTGTCGATCAGGTTGTGCGCCTCGTCGATGAACACCACCTGGCCCTGTAGCCAGATGCCCACAGCCTGGCGGGTGGCCACATGCAGCAGCATCTGGTAGGGCAGCACCATGAGCTGGGGGGAGGGGCAGCCGCCTGAGCAGTGTTGGGGGGAAGTCGGGGTTGGGGGGGTACTCATTGCTTTGGCAAGTGTTCCCCGCCTACTCTAAGTGTCTGATGCAAATGGTTTTAGCCAGTCTGATTCTGACTGAACCAAGAGTGGGGGTGGGGAGAGGGGGAGCAGAGAGGAGTGTGGAACCCCTGCCCATACCTTATCCATACCCCTGAAGCACCCGAGGTTCCTCAAAACACAGTGATCACCCCTGGTGTACTAGAAGGTAGCCCTGCGCTCTGGTCCCAGGACTGTGACTTCTTAGCTGCGTGACTTGCAAAAGTCACTTAAACTTTCTGAGCCTCAGTTTCTTCATGGGAAAAATGGACTTAATAAGCTCTATCTCAAATGAGGGCCAAAAGCCAGAGGTCGGGGCAACAAAAATAAGAATGCTGTAAATTTTTCGGTGCTACTCATGAGACTGATTTCCCAGTTAAAAGAATATTGATAAAGTGAAACTCTAGAAAACTGGTAACTTAAGGCCCAGCTTTAATCTGGCACCATTACCCACCTCCTGTGAGAAAACAGGTAAATCACTTAGCCTTTCTGGGCCTGTGTCCTCATGTGTACATATGGATAATACCTGCCTTAGCTTTTTCTGTGGGATACTACAAAGCAAAAATGAGGTGACAGTTATCTCAGAAAGTCAAGATCATGAAAATCTCAGACCCCAGGAAAGCATGCAACAATGGTGGGGGCTGGGAAGGTTCTAAAATTTCCCTCTGAGCACCTATGCAACACAGTTTAGAGTAGTATACTAACGAGCATTTAGCTACTGTAAAATCATTACTAACGTTGTTCCCTGTATCTCTGAAAAGCTACCTAATCTTTTTTTGCTTGTATGGAATTCTCCACAAATGAAACTCTATTTCCAAAAGTCACTCGAATGAAACAGTGGAAGAAGACAGTAAAACCATACCAAATAACAATATTTTGGATCTGTCAAATGGGCAGATCCAAATGCCCATCCAAATGGGCAGTGTAAAGATGAGCCTCAACATGGCAAGTCGAAAGAAGACAGCCTTCTCCCACACCGACAGGCAGGTGCCTACATCAGGATGGTTGGTCTGAAAGGCTGTTTGGAAACACATTTCTGTTCTGCAGCACCCTGACTGCATCTTCTCAGCTTCCTGCTGCCCTGTGCCCCTGGACTCTGGTTTCTTTAGGACTGCACACCCTTCTCAGTTCTTATCTGTTGTCCCCAGTAAGGCCATCTGTTCCTGCAACCCAGAGCCAAAGGACACCCCCACTCCCATGCACTGGCACCTGGGTGCTGTGTGGTCATCCACCCACAGCCAGGAACATCCTCCCAAATTAAGAGGAATGAGGAAATCCCTTGTGGCAGAGGCCACAGATGGAGCGAAGAGTTACTGTCCAACCCTCAAAGGTCTTTACCTGGGCTGCTGGAATGGCAAACTGGCTCCTGTAATAGGGACAGGCCCGAGCCTCCTTCCCCAGTGTCACCAACTGCTCAGTGTCCTTCACCCCCACCAGGACCTGGTCTCGGAGGAGCTGCAGCTGCTCGTAGCCATAGAAGGGGCATGCGGCCCAGTGCTCCTGCCTTCTCCTCTTGGGCTTCTCTTCCTCAGCTCTGTTCCTCTCTAAGGGGGGCAGAGGCACAAGGAATGAAACCAGTCCACAGGGCCACCACTGGGTCTAAAATGTCAAGACCCAAGTCCATGACCCTCCCCACTACTGTTTAGGAAGGTCTCACCATTTGGGCATTTAATTTTATGTTCTCTAGAAAAAGCCAATAAAATCATCTCAGAGCCAGGGTTCTGGACTAGATACTGACCCAAAAAGCAAAATGCCTTTCCCAAGGAGACGACCTTAAGGAAGGACCCAGCTGCAAGCTCCACTGTCACTGCCACTTAAGACACTATCTCCTGCATCCCTGGTCCACTTCCAGCCTGCTCCCCACCACTTCTCAGTACTGCCCCAGGCTACACGACCACCCCAGGGGCCATGCACGGCTCTAGTGATGGTTGCTACCATGTTTGCTTCTCTGCATCTCCACGCAGCGGTCATTGATGAGCTGCGCAGAACCCAGGGTCTCACATCATCGTTTATACAAAGATTCTAGAAGACACAGGGCAAAGAGAGAGCCACAGCAGTCACGACATAATATACAGCAACCCTCTGGGGCCTGCCCAACACCCTGCCAGGAACCAGAAGAGGCCAATCCTCCCACGGCATGGCATGCCCTGGGCCTGGGCCCACCATCCTTCCATGCCTGGAAGAGGAAGATGAAGGCCCAGGAAAGGGAGCGGGATGGCACCCAGGCCAAGACGCAATGCCTCCATGTCCCTGCCGAGAGCCGAGGGAGACGAGCCGGGTGTCCTTGCCAAAGGGGCTCCTCCGTACCTCGTGCACAAACTGAGCCAGCTGGGAGTGTGTCCGACTGCAGTAGTAAATCTGCTCCGAGGAGGAGCAGGGGATTTCAGAAACGAGATTACAAGATCTCCATTCTCTGCACATCAACGAATGCACAGGCCAGTAGGCTGAGGGACTGGGGACAGTGGCCACACACACACAAACCTAAAGCAACAGGACTCTGTCCCACAGCAGATCTCGCTAACGCGGGGCCCAGGCATTCCCCACCTCCCCCACTCAGCTCCAGAAGTTTACAAGAACACCCACAACATGGAGCTCCTCCCATCAGTCCTGCTCAGCCATGAATCCGGCCACTTCACGGGGCTTGGTCATCTCAGGACAGGCTGCCTCCCTGAGCTGTGGTTCCCCAGTGGGAAAGAACAGATTCTGGTGAGCGTGTCGGGGGTCGGCTGTCCACACACTCCTCCCTAAAGTCTGGGGGGCCAGGCTCGCAGTAGGACAAGGGGAGCTGAGCTGTGCTTTATGCTCCTCCAAGACTAAGAGCGGGAAGAGAAGAGAAGCAGGGAGAAAATATCTACTTTGAACAGAGAAAACCAAAGTCTCACACAAACTAAACCAAATGTTTTTAAACATGACAGATGTCCGAACCCTACATACCTCCCAGCGCTCCATGCCAACGGAAACACAGACAAGAGAAGAGGGAGCCAAAGGGTAGGGTGCTCTTGCTCAGGCCTGCCCTCACCCCCTAGCACCACCGGTCCATGGGCCTGCCAAGTGAGCACCCCAACACTGAGATCTGGGTCTGGGGAGCCCCAGAGTCAGGAGACTGGAGGCTCTTTGTTGATGACAGAGCGAGAAGCAGCCAAGGCGGGCAGACACAGAGCCCTGGACTCAGGACCAATCCCAGAATACCCACGACGCAATGTCTTACCTTAGTTATATGTTCTTCCTCTGGGTCATCCTTATCCGCGTCCACTCTGAGAGAAAAGAACACAGAAACTCAGAGAACTCAGGCCACCTGAAGACACACTTGAGTGAGCACCTACTGCGTGCCCACAATGAGCCCTGGACCTAAGCCAGATTCGGTCCCTGTCGTCGGAGACCAGCAGAGCTAAGGCTGAGCTCTGAGCCAGAGACAGAAAAGACACATTCCAGCAACAAAGTTCCAGCAAAGCCAGTGCCTGCTTGCTTGCCCACTGGGTCAGCGAGATGCACCGGGCTAATACCAGCCCGATCCTCCCCCCGGCACTCACGAGGGAAAGGAGAAAGGGGCACAGTATTCCCCAAACCTCCATTCACTGTCCGACTCTGTCCGTCATCAAAGGCTACTCCGTCCTTACTGTCCACGCCTCCAGCGAACTGGAGTTCTCTCAGTCCCCGCAGAACTGTGCTCTTCACCCCCTCGCGGCCTCGGACATGCTGTTCTCTCAGCCTGGTAGGCGCCCGCCCCTCACTTCCTCTTTTACCTAGCCAACTGTGTCAACCTTGAGATGCCCACATAAACACGGCTGCCTTCCTCCACCTCCCAGAGAGCCCCTCCCTCGCCACACTGCTGTGGCCCCCTGCACCTGTTCTTTGCAACACCCATCTCCTTCAAAAGCACTTATTCTGGGTCTGTCCGCCTCTCTAGACTCATGTCCGCAGGCAAGACTCTGGGGTGTCTTGCTTCTGAGAGGTACAGGGGACTCACCCCGGCCATGGCACATGGCAGGAACTCCAAGCACATTTCCTGAGGGAAGCCACAACTGACTGAAAAAAGATGCTGTCGCCCAGAACCTGACAAACCTCTTCTCTCCTTGGCACCTCACCCCTCCCGGCAATGAAGGAAGAGCCCACATGCACCGAGGGACTGGGAGGGAGGTCAAGTCTGCATTACGAGGCGGAATGGTTAGCTGACATTATTAGTCTAGGCTCCCCCTCAAACAAAATCTTTTACAGACAGACACACTCTCCCTACAGGGCCATCACTGGGATTCTTTTTGTTCACGTGGGAATTTTTTTTTTAAAGCAGAAATGCTAATTCCCTTGTGCAATTAGAAAACGAGTTATTTATAGGGTTGCCTTTCTAGTCAATAAATAATTGTTCAGAACCCTATGTCTGACAGGCCTTGATTTAAATCATGTAGCACAAGGTAAGCAAACTCAACAGGATCTAGATAAGAAGCAGGATGTGTGAAGAAAGGAAGAGCAGAAATTTTATGTTCAGAACTGGCTGGGGCACCTGGGTGGCTCAGTCAGTTAAATGTCTGCCTTCGGCTTTGGTCATGATTCCAGGGTCTTGGAACTGAGCCCCACCTCAGGCTCCCTGCTCGGTGGGGAGTCTGCTTTTCCCTATCCCGCTGCTGCTCCCCCTGCCTGTACTCTCACTCTCACTCATTCTGTCAAGTAAATAAATAAAATCTTTTTTTTTAAGATTTTTTTAAGATTTTTTTAAAGATTTTTAAAAATCTTTTTTTTTTAAGATTTTATTTATTTGACAGAGGGAAACACAGCAAGAGAGGGAACACAAGCAGGGGGAGGGAGTGAGAGAGGGAGGAGCAGGCTTCCTGCTGAGCAGGGAGCCCGATACAGAACTCCAACCCAGGACCCTGGGATCATGACCTGAGCCAAAGGCAGATGCTTAATGACTGAGCCACCCAGGTGCCCCAATAAATAAAATCTTAAAAACAAAAAAACAAAAACAACAACAAAAAAACTGGTTGCATTCTCAGAGAGGCTCCTCCTCCCTCTCCAAATACCAAGGCATGGAAGCTGTAGGAGTTAATCTGCAGGATTAATGGCTCAGGCCAAAGCCCTGGGTAGTAGCACTTTGTTACTCTAATATTCACAAACTCCACTCAAGTCCTTTTTTTTGTCCCGGGGCGGGGGGGTGTCTCGAGGAGAAGTCCAGGAGCAGGCAAGTAATCTTGCAGGCAGGTGGCAAAGGGTTTGCAGAGCACTTCCTATCTCCCCGAGGTGGGATGCCTAAAGAGGTCTGACCATCTCAGCCCTGGGCAGGGTCAGAAGCTTTGGTTCTAATCCAAGTCCCGAAATCTGTGCTTAAGGCAGCCCTCTAGCACCAACAAAGAAAAGCCCAGGGCCAGATAATTTAACTGGCCAGACTGATGCTGATTTCAATATTTAAAGAAACAATGCCAACCCTTCTCCAACTCTTCCAAAACACAGAAGAGAAGGAACACTCCCAAACTCATTTTATGGGGCCAGTATTACCCCAGTATCAAAGCCAGATAATGACACTACATAAGATATACAAGCTACTATATCCCCGACAAAGACAGATGCAAACACTCCCAACAAAATGTTAGCAAACGGAGTTCAATAGCACACAAAAAGGATCACGCCCCATGATCAAGCAGGGCTCCTGCCTGAAAGACAAGAATGGCTCAACATATGCAAATCAGTAAATGTGACACATCAGTCAACAGAATGATATACAAAAGTCACATAATCATCTCAGTAACACAGAAAAAACAAATGACAAAACCCAACACCCATTCATGATAAAAACTGTCGTATGAGGTACAGAAGGAACATACCTCGACAAAGGCTATCTGTGACAAGCCCACAGCTAACACTACTCAGCAGTGAAAGCTTTCCCACTAAGACAAGACTAAGACGAAGGTGCTTACTTTTACCTCTTCTCTGCAACACAGTGGAAGTCCTACCCAGACCATCAGTCAAGAAAACGGAAGAAAAAGCATCCAAACTGGGAAGGAAGAAGTAAAACTACCTGTTAGCAAATGACATGATCATACACAGGAAAAGCCTGAAGATAGCGCCAAAAAACTGTTAGGATTAATTAGCAAATTCAGTGAAGTTGCAAGGTACAAAATCAACAGACAAAAATCAATTTCATTTCTGCATGCTAACAATAAACTATCTGAGACAGAAATAAAGAAAACAGTCTGGTTTACGATGGCATCAAAGACAATAAAATACTCAGGAGGTAAACACTTACACACTCACAGCTACAAGACTTCGGTGAAAGAACCCGAAGAAGACACGAACGACAGAACATCCCATGTTTGCAGGTCAGAAGAGTTCATGCTGCTGAAATGTCCACACTACTGAAATCCATTCATAGATCCAGTGCCATCCTATATTAAGAGTTCAACAATATTTTTAACAGACATAGGAAAAGAAAGATCCTAAAAATCACATGCAACCACAAAAGACCCCAAATAGCCAAAGCAATCTTGAGAAAGAAGAACAAAGCTGGAGGCATCACACGTTCTGATTTTCAACAGTATGATTATCAAGAGTACAGTACTGGCACAAAAACAGTAGAATAGGGACGCCTGGGTGGCTCAGTGGGTTAGGCTGCTGCCTTCAGCTCAGGTCATGATCTCAGGGTCCTGGGATCGAGTCCCACATCAGGCTCTCTGCTCAGCAGGGGGCCTGCTTCCCTTCCTCTCTCTCTGCCTGCCTCTCTGCCTACTTGTGATCTCTGTCAAATAAATAAATAAACTCTTTAAAAAAAAAAACAGTAGAATAATCAATGCAGGAAGGTACTGGCATAAAAACGGACACATAAGACTCGTGGAACAGAACCCAGAAATAAACCCATGCATATACAGTAAAGTAGTATTTGACAAGGGAGCCAAGGATACACAATGAGGAAAAGACTGTCTCTTCAGTATGTGCTGAAGAAATGAAGAGTCACATGCAAAAGCATGAAATGCAATCCCTATCCTACACCACTTACAAAAACTAACTCAAAAGGGATTAAAGACTTGGGGCGCCTGGGTGGCTCAGTGGGTTAAGCCACTGCCTTCGGCTCAGGTCATGATCTCAGGGTCCTGGGATCGAGTCCCACGTCGGGCTCTGTGCTCAGCAGGGTGCCTGCTTCCCTTCCTCTCTCTCTGCCTGCCTCTCTGCCTACTTGTGATCTCTCTCTCTGTCAAATGAATAAATAAAAAATCTTAAAAAAAAAAAGGGATTAAAGACTTAAATGTGAGGCCTAAAACTCCTAGAAGAAAACACACAGAAACAAGCTTTACGACATTGGTCTTCACATTGATTTCTTTCGCTGTGACATCAAAAGTATAAACAAAGCAAGAATAAACAAGTGGGACTATGTCAAAATAAAAAGCTTTTGCTACGGCAAAAGAAACAATCAACAAAATGGAACAGGAACCAAAAAATGGGAGAAAATATTTGCGAACCACCTATCTGATGATAAGGGGCTTAAAACCAAAATATATAAGGAACTCCTAAAACTCAAGAGCAAAAAAGAAATGATCTGATGAAGAACAAGCAGAGGAACGGAACAGACATTTTTTCAAAGTCATACAAACGGTCAATAGGTCCGTGAAAAGATGCTGATCCCCCAAGGAAATGCAAATCAAAACCACAATGAGTGGGGTGCCCGGGTGGCTCAGTGGGTTAAGCCTCTGCTTTCGGCTTAGGTCACGATCTCAGGGTCCTGGTTGGAGTTCTGCATGGGTTGGAGTTCTGCTTCAGGCTCCCTGCTCAGCAGGAAGCCTGCTTCCCTCTCTCGCTCTGCCTACCTGTGATCTCCCTCCCTCTGTCAAATAAATAAATAAAATCTTTAAAAACAAACAAACAAACAAGCCACAATGAGCTATCACCTCACCCACCTGTTAGAATAGCTATGATCAAAAAGATTAAGTGTTGGGAAGGGTGCCTGGGTGGCTCAGTCAGTTA
This sequence comes from Mustela erminea, assembly GCF_009829155.1. Taxonomy (NCBI): domain Eukaryota; kingdom Metazoa; phylum Chordata; class Mammalia; order Carnivora; family Mustelidae; genus Mustela; species Mustela erminea. The sequence goes on from NC_045619.1 coordinate 133,953,607, forward strand.
AGCAGCTACCTTCCGCTCAGGTCCTTCCACTCAGGTTGCGATCTCAGGATGCTGGGATGGAGCCCCATGCTGGGCTCCCTGTTCAGCAGGCACAGGGAGCCTGCTTCTCCCTTCCCCACACCATGCTGGTGCACACAGGTGCACAAAAGCGCACGTGTGTACTTTCAAGTAAATAAATCTTTAAAAAAGAAAAGAAGAAAAGATAAGTGTTGCCAAGAATGTGGAGAAAAGGGAACCCTGTGTCCTGTGGGCAGGAATGTAAATTGCCATTCTGGAAAACAGCATGGATGTTCCCCCCAAATTAAAAATATTAAGTAGCATATGATTAGGCAAGTCCACTTCTAGGTATATACCCGAAGGAAATAAAATCCATATCTCAAGATCCCTGCACCTCCCTGTTCACAGCAGCAACTAATGAAAACCACCGAAGCATACTCGGACCGATGAATGCATAAAGAACACGTCACACACAGTAAAACAGCCATAAAAAGGCAGGCAATTCTGCCAGCTGTGACAATCCAGATGAACCCTGAGGGCATTGTGGTAAGTGATGTAAGTCCGAAAAGGACAAATTCTAGGTCATCTCATGTGTGGAATAAAACAAAAAACAAACAAACAAAAAAAAAAACCTCCTAGAAGTAGAGAGTAGATTGCTAGGGGCTCAGGAGTGGGTGAAGGTAGCCAAAGGGTATGATCATTAATAAATGATTAATAAATAATAAAATTATTTTAATTAATGTTTTATTAATTAATAAAACAAGTGACCATGTTAACAACACCGTACTGTTTATTTGAGAGGTGCCAAAACAGCACATTTTTAAAGAAATATTACGTATGTGAGGTAATGAATTAAGCGACCTCATCACAGTGGTCCCTTTGCAATACAGACACCTATCCAACCCTCATGATCCGCAACTTCAACTCCCACAGTGTTCTATCCCGACTGTAGCTCAATAAAGCTGAGGGGGAAAGAAGGAAGTCAGGGCAGCCGGGAGCGGAGCTGGGTGCACTGCAGCCCACTGTGAAGGTTTTCTCCATCACCCGTCAATGGCAGGTTTCAGACGCTGGAGTTACACTCTACACTGACTCGGTCACCACAGCATCAATGACAACGTGGGACACATGGGACACATGTCTCCTTTAGAGGAGCAGGAAACCTCCCTTCCAAGCTGGGAGCCCAAGAGGAATGACCTCTAGGGGCACTCTTGCCTTGGGGGCAGAGCCCCTGATGTCAAAATGACCTCAACACCCTTCCTAACGCCCAAACCCGATCAGGTCGCTACCCCAACTTGTAATGGCTCACAGCCCCACAACACGGAGAAAGACACCCAGCGCCCTCGGTGGGACTCCAAGGCCCACACAAACTGACAGCTGCCTCTTCTCTACCTCATTTGCTTTTAGCCCTTGGACCTTCTGTGTGTCCCTCAACCCACCAAACCTGCTCCCCTTTCCAGACCAGGGCACCAGCAGACCTCTGACTAGTCCTGTCCTCCAGGTCTTCCACGGCTCCTTCTCACCCTTCCTCACCTCCTCGGAGGCCTCTCCTGGCTTCACCCAGAGAAGCAACCCCACACTCTACCCACTGCCCCCGGTTTCATTTTCCTCCTGGGCAAACACGCTCATTCCGCGCAGTTACCATCTGTGTGTTTGTCCCAGCCCCCAGCTCCAACCACATGCAAGCTCGCCCAGCGTAGGGGGCGCATCTGGCGGACTTGGCATCGGGGACCATGCTGCACCCAGAGCTGGCCCTCAAAGGTCATCTGTGCAACTGAAGCATGAATGAAAGAGGAGGCCCCGACAAGGGGCAGCTGTCATCTTCAGGGTCTTCTACTCCACCCAGCAGCTTACTGCTCACAAATCAGAAACCCAGACAGAAACCGGACGGTGGAGGCAACAGCTTAGGCTAAGGATACGTTGATGGTTTACATCCTAAAGCTCCCATGGTATCGTCTGGGAGCAAGGAGCACACGACTAAAGCCGGCCCAGCCGGCTCCAAGGCCCAGCTGCTCTGTCCCTAGCCCTGTGGCTTCGGCTAGGGCACAGCCCCCGCTGGGTGTGACAGGGAGACGCAAACCTGGTGGGGGCAATGGAGCTCAGACCCACAGAGCCAGCGTCGGCAGATGAAGGGCACCATCTCCAGCCTTCTGAGTGCTCCTGAGGAGCCCGGCTAAGAGGGGGCAGGGGGCTGGCACACCGTCCCTTCGGATGCCTTGTGAGGGGCAAAGCAAACTGCCTCTCTGTGGGCACAGGAGCCGGCCCCATAGGAGCCCCCATGGCAACCCGAGCAGGGGCGGTGGGTGAAGGAGAAGCGTTGTCTCACCCGCGAGCTGCTCCCTTCTCCTCATCACTCTCATACTCAGCGAGGACCAGCTCCTCCTCCCCAGACACCAGCGGCTCCCAAGGCTCGGCCTCTGCTCCCACCGCTAGCATCTCCCTGCTGAGGCAGAGGAGACGCTCCATCTCTTCTTCCTCTTGTCTCTGCAGAGGAGCATCGCCAAGCGGGAAAGAGAAACAAATCTCAGGACTGGACCCCCGCCCCCCGGACCGAGCGGCCTCTGAGCAGCTACCACTGAGGATGACACACATGTCACTACCACAGGCCTCACTCTCTTCCCGGTGTCTAAGGTACCAATACCTCAGCTCAAGCTCCAGCTACCGGGGGATGAGAACTCAGCTTGGGGGGTGGGGGGTCGGCCCTGGCCACTCACCCAGGGGAGCAACAGCACCCACGCACTGTCCCCACCACCCCCGCAGAGGGCGCTCACCAAGCGCTTGGCTGCATACTTGAGCTGCGCATTGTGCCGAATCTGCCGCAGGCGCTCCTCTCGCTTCTTCCTCCTGACCTGTTCCTCCTAGAGGGTGAAACAGCCAGAAAGAAAACCCCTGCCGAAGTCCCCAACCATGCCCTTCTTAAAGAGTCCGGGGCAGAGCGGTTCTCCCTTCTGTGGGCAACACTCCAGGGGGGCAGCAGCATCCCTGACCCTCAGTATGGGAGGTCCACACACTTTGTCCCAAAGCCACATCCTCTCAATCAAATTCATTCCCTTAAAGGAGTCTGCAGCTGCAGAACCGCGTTGCCAAGGGCAACGGTGAGGCGCCTTCCCTGGTTGGGTAATGAAGGGAACCGTCCACCCCGTCTAGAAAAGGCCTGTTGACATCAGCTTTGAAAAGACAGCACAGGTGCAGCACCACTGACTCAAGGAGGCACAGCAAAGGCAAAGGACATGCTACCCCCAGAATCAACCCCAAATCACCAGCCAAGCCCTGTTTCCTGGAAGGCTCCCAGCTCCTGTCACCCCACAGCTCACCTTCATACGGTCCACCAGGTCCCTTTCTTCTCTCTTCTGCACAAACTGAGTCACCCAGTCAGGCTCTCCTGCAGGCCTCGGGGTGTCTGGGGTCTCTTTGCAGGACGATGAGAGAGACAGGGGCTGCTCCTTCCCGTCACTCAAGGGGACAGTTCCAGTTTCAAGGAGACGTGCCTCTTCCTGATGTTTCCTCTGCTCAAATTCACAGAGCCAGGAAGGAGCCCCACAAATAAGACTTAAAGATTTTCCCTACAAGAAGAAAAAAAGTCATCAAAAACAAGAACAAAACCCAAAGCTTTCCAAATAACGTTTCTCATTTTAATAAAGCCTTCAAGGAAGGTCTAACTTTAAATATTAGAAAGCACTCTAAGACCAACCTGAGGAAGGACAGGAAGGGATTTAGCAAAAGGACAGCCAGAAAAGATAAGGAAAATAAATAAAAATAAAGTTCCTGGCTTAATTATATAGCTCACTATTCCTAAGATAATTTAATGTGGCTTATCAGGTTACATAGAAGTACTGCAAGTTAGCATAATTAGAAGCTGAGGAATTAGATAAAGCCCCAAAAAAGAATTAAGGCCAAAAACACATGGCTTGAAATCCTATATACTCGCAACGGGGAGCCACATTTAGCTCTATGCTTTAATACAGCCATGTGCAGACAGAACAGGATCAGTCCCATGAGATCCAGTCTTCAAAAAATTTTAAAGCAAACTAATTGCTCTGGAGAACACAGTTCTTAATTTAAAGATTAGAATATTCCCTATGGGTCCTCCTTGTGGGTTGAATTGTGTCCCCCACAAATTCATATGTTTGTTAAGTCCTAACCATATGTCTCAGAACATGACCTTATTTGGAAAAAGGGTTACCGCACATGCAAGTAGTTAAGAAAGAAGAGGGCCCTGATCCACTAAGACTGGTGTCCTTAACACAATGGGGAACTTGGGCCACCGCGGCAAGCCCAGAGGGCGAGAAGCCCAGAGGGAAGGCAACACGGTGAGACACAGGGAAGGCTGGCCTCGGACATACTGAGGAGAGGGCCGGAACAGTCTGCTCTCAAAGCCCTCCCTGCTGACTCCCTGCATCTGCACTTCTGGCCTCTGGAGCTGTGGGAGAGTATGCTTCTGTGGGTTAAGCCCCCAGCCTGCGGAGCTCTGTCCGGGCAGTGGGAGCACTAACTTCCAGGAGGCTGCTGCATGGGCTCCTTCCCTAAAGCTGCTGCTTCTGGGGTCCAAAGGGCAGTTCAGTTCAGGCGAGCCTCTGCAGGAGCCAACACGCTCTGGTCAGGCAGCCAACTATCCAAGCCTGCTTAACCCAAGGGGGTCTCAGAGCATCCAGAGGGGTCCTGAACCTAATATGGGCTTGAACGAACTGTAGGTAAAATGCACAGTGTGTAGGGTTGGGGATAGAGTGGAGCACAATAACTACGGCTTCAGACTTCAGGCTGCCTGGCCGAACTCTGGCTCTTCCACTCACCAGCTCTGTGACCTGAGGCTTGTGTGCTCCACAGAGGCAAAAATGGGAACAGTTAAATAAGATAAAAAAGGAGGTGAGGTATATGTGTGTTTATGTGACACAGAGAGATAGATAGTACCTTCCTCAGAATTGCCGTAAGCATTACGTTCATACTCATAAGAGCTAATACCTACACCAGGACTAGAACAACACCTGGTACATAAGTGAGTAATAGGAGCTAGCTTTTTTTTTTTTTTTTTTTTTTTTGCTTTTGTTAAGTAATAAATTATTGTGACCTTGAATAAGAACCCATTTCATGAAGTTCCCTTGAAGAGAACATGAAATAAAATCCCATGAAGATTTTATTTATTTGTCAGAGAGAGAGAGAGAGAGAGAACGCACACAGGCAGGGGGAGCAGGAGAGGGAGAAGCAGGCTCCCCGCTGAGCAGGCAGCCCGATGCAGGACTCAATCCCAGGACCCCAGGTTCATGACCTGAGCCAAAGGCAGGCACTTAACCGACTGAGCCACCCAGGCATCCCCTATTTCATGAAATTCTTAAAAGGCCCTATGATAGAACAGCACTTCTGAAGAGTGAATGGATGACGTATCTTTGGAAAAGCCCATATATACCATTTCTCTCAGCTTTTGATGAATACAGAATGGCAAAGCCTTCTAAACAGCCCTCCCCAGCAGCCGCTGGAGAGCAGCCATTCTGTATTGCCAGTAAAATGGAGAGCCACTGGCTTTAGCCATCAGCAAGCTAGGGTCACGAGAGCCACCCCCTGTAACAGTGGCCCAGGGTCAGACAGCTGGTCAGAGAGCCAGCACCCTCCCCTAAAAAGGGAGCTGAGGACCTTCCTTAAGGGAATGTCAGAGTTACCTTCCCACAACCACTGCGGGCACACTCTATCACAAAGAGAAAGGAGAACTGAGCCCTGCAATTCTATATCCTCTGGTAAGACAACAAAAATTTAAATTGGAAAAGGCTAAGACCAAATGCTCATGTTAGGAAATAAATTTAATAAAGTACCCACAAGACACCTAGCTTTGAACAATGTTATTTCATGGGGTACCATCCAAGATATCACAGTTCTAAAGTTTCCGCCAAGTACATTCATGCATTCTGAACACCCACACTGTAGCGAGCACTGGTCTTGATGCCGGGAAACAGAGTTCTCTAGAAAATGCCCACAGGCACAAACTTAACACGAACCATGGCCACGGGGCATCACAATTCCCTGTGAAGCATGGGCTCCATCCCGGTGGAGAGGTCAGCACAATGTGGGGGACTGATGAGAAGCTATAAAGGGGACACGGACAGGGAAGCAGCAACATCTAGAGCTAAGCAGGGAGCTCAGCCACCGAGGCAGAGGTGAGGCACTGCGTGTTAACGGTATGGCACGCCGGTTGGCAGTGGGGCGCCAATGATGGGGAGAAGAGCTTACTCCAGGCATGATTTAGACAGTGTCAGAATGGGACAGTAACTGAAGTCACAAGGACAGGAGGCCCTGGAACCCAGAACATCGACAAGAAAGGGCTGAGCAGAGGAACAGGTTACATGGAACTGGCAGAGCGCTGAGATGGGGAGCTGAGACTTCAGGTTAGACAGGACAGAATGAACACATGCTCTTCTGTGTTCTTTTCCGAAACATGCTAAAATTACAGCAAAGGAATAAAAGAGGCTTAAAATCCACCAAGACAAAGAAAGCGGAAGAAGGGAAAGTAATGGGTTTTAGGAGAGATGGAAAGCAGACAACCGGAACTGAGAGGAGTCAAGGAGGCTAAGCCTGAGCCTGCGGAGATTCCCTGATATTCGTGCTCAGAAGCCCCAAAACTGCCAGGGACGTCCCCACCCTGCAGGAGACAGGACGTGTACCCTCTGGAGGGGCCGAGCCAGGAGGGCTCTGGAGATGGTGGGTTGCGTGAAGGGTGGGGAAGAGGGCCAGAACCAAATCGGGACACACAGTGAAAGACCATGCACCTAAAGCCACTTCCCCAAGACACCCTCAAGAATACTGGCCATCAGGCTGGGACCAGAAGGCAAGGGTTTAAAGGAGCCTACTCTGGAAAAACTGGATGGCTTGAGTGACATCACACAGACGCTAATCACTAGACGCCCCAACAGAGAGGCTGGCTAGCCCATCAGCCCACAGCCAGCCTGTCAGGCAGCCCTGCGGCGGCTTTTTCTTGAACACCAAGAGGAGACAGCCAAGGGTCACCAGACATTTGAGGAAAGCCTCTCCACAAAGCACAGACCCAAACTGGAGGAAGGAGGAGGACGGACGATGAGGGGATACAGGGTGGGAAAACTCAAAGATGCTACTTCAACTGATATCCTCAGAAAGATATTGCTATTTTAGGGAGACTAGAACAGGATGCTCTTTTTAAGAAGCAGAGACTAAGAACAAGGTCCTAAATATTAAAGAGAATAACAGAAATAAACCGAAGAGAAAGACTGGACAACAAAGTCAAAGGAATCTTGAAGAAGCGGAATTCAAAGCAAAACAAAACAAAAACAAACCAATATGCCCAACGAGACAGGCAATTAGAAGACAACATAGTAACAGGATTAACCAGAAGGTCCAAACTCAAAGCACGGGAGTACCAGGAAGCTTATCGAATGTGTAAAAACATCTCAGGATGGAAAAAGAGAAGCTTCCTGTTGCAAAGTGCCCATCAAGAGACCAACACAAAGAACTGACCGCACTCTTCCAAACCACCACCACGACGTTTCAGAATACAAAGGACACAGGATATCCTGAAACACCAAGGACCGAGGTGCAGGCCGCACTGGACTTCCCAGTAGCAACAATGGAAACCAGAGGGTGGAGGGAGCAACTGGGAGGGAAAAGCACTCTGCCGCTAGAATTCTACACCCAACCACCCAATCGCCATCAAGCAAGTGAAAAGGCACATGGACACATTTGCAGACCAGCAAAGTCTCAAAATCTTACCCCTCCATGCGACCCTTCAGGAACGTTCTCTTCCAAAACAAAAGTGAACCAAGAAGACATGGAATCCAGGAAACAGAAAATCCAACCCAGAAAAGCATACACACAAAAGGGATGAATCCCCAAAATATATACTCAGCCAGTATAAGAAGCCAGTCACCAGACAGGACTTACTGTAGGATTCCATTCCCGTGAAACTTTACAGAGACAGAACGCGTCTGCAGAGATGGGAGGTGATCACTGGCTGTGAAGCGGATGTGCGAGGGGAAGAACAGCAGCCAAGGGTACAACAAACCCTGGGCTGATGGAAACGTTTTCCATCTTCATTGCGGTTGTGGTTATATGGGGGTTTACATCTGTCAATACTCACTGACTTGGGGATTTAAAAGAGGCATGTTTCATTTTATGTCAATATAAAGTTGGTTTTTCATTTTTTCAAGGAGAGAAAGGAAATTCCTAGTAGAACAGTTGTGAAGTAGACCTTAGAAGAACATAGAGAAGGAAGTCTCCAGGGTAGAATGGTGTAACTACTACAGACTGAACTGTGTCCCCCCACAAATTTGTATGTTGAAACCCTAACCCCCATGGGACTGTACTGGATAAAGGGCCTTCAGGGAGCGGATTACAGTTAAATGAGTTCCTAAGGACAGAGCCCTGATCTAATAAAACTGATGTCCCAATAAAAGGAGGAGAAACACCAAAGATCTCTCCCCCATGTGAAGACACAGTAGGAAGGGGGACCCCTACAAGAAGGAGGAGTCCCCACCAGAAGCCAGAAGCTGCCCAAACCTTGCACTTGCCAGCCTCCCAAACTGCGAAATAAATAACTGTCCTCTTAGCGCCCAGTCTGTGGTATTTTGTTATGGCACCTGAACAGCCTGAGTAAGCTATAATTTTAAGGATGGACTAGCATACGGAGAAGCCCCTGGATGGTGTGAGAAAGTGATGCAGGTATATTAAAAACTAGACAAATTTTAAAAGGCAATTATCAACTCTGGGAAAACAAAAACTATTCCAGAAGAAAACCCATAATCAGAGCATCCTGATTTAGCAGAGGCTAACATTTTCCAAGCTACATTGAGAGGATGGGGCACAGGAGGGAAAGGAAACAGTTACAGAGCTACATCTTAGCTATCACAAGAGGAAGGCACAATGACTAGAATAAATCAAGAAACAGCACCAAGCTTACAATTTCAGATAGGCTATGCAAGTATATTTCTTAGGAACCAGTTCAAAGAATTCAAAGTACCTGCCCAAAGAACCAAGTTTGATAAATTTAACTTTTTAAATGACATGTATGCATTATTCTTTATTAGATTTTTCATATGACTTTAAACAAAGGAGAGGGATATGTTCAATGACACTAACTATTGCAGAGAGATCAAATAAGGACTCAAAACACCCAAATCTACTAATGAGGAAGTCACTGCTGTTACTAAAAGCCATCTCAGGGGACTGGTGGGGAAGCAGGCCTGCTGCACAAGCCTGAGAGCCTCCTGTGGATGGAACTTGCCAAGCTCCATGGGATGACAGGGACATGGAGGACCTCCAGGAGGTTGCAGCCTGGCTGGGGGACCTTCGTATCAACGCTCACTATCACATAGTACTTTCTAAAGGAGAGGCAGGGACTGCTCGCTATAGCTCTAATGCTCTTCCTGGCCACCCTCGGATAAATCCCTCTGTCATTCCATTCCTGGAAGGAAAAGCTCACAGGCCTTTGACTGGATCTCTCCAGCACTGGGTAACCTAGTTCCTGAAGACTAAACGAGTATGTTTAACCTGTGAAAAAGCCAAGGTAATCCGTTTCTCAACATCAAAGCACTTGTGTGCCCAGAACAATTTGGAAAGCTTGGGGGCTATGGGTCTTGGTTCCTATAGGCATTCACATTCTCCTTTGTCTTCAGCCTAATTGTTCCCAAACCCTGGGGCTGCATTTAATCTTTAATAGTGGAAGTGACTGTTACTCAGAAAGGTAAACCAAGGGAACAACTTTGCCCAACTTCAAAAAAAATAAAAAAAATAATAATGCATATGGCAAGGTCAAGGAGAATAATAACTAGAAAAAAATTCCCCTGGTAACTTAAGGCAGGAGAGTTGGTACAGTAGTTGGAAATAAAAGACTTAGCATGGTTTAAGAAGAGCCTAAATAATGAAGAGGTTGGAGGAGCAGAAGTACTGTGTCCATTTCAAGGACCTGGAGAGGAGAAGGGGAACAAGGGAGGGATGCATGCTAGAATGCAGGAGGAGGGGAACTGTGCAAAGGAAGACAGGATGCTGGCATTGGACCAAGTGAGCATGCAACTTCCCCCTGCGGTTGACCACTTCTTCAGCTGGGTAGCCTGATTTGGTCAAGGCCCTCCCCAAATACAAGACTAGGGGCCCTACGAAAACCTGGATCTGGAGAGGGCAGCTATCTTCGTACAGAATGTACAGCCAGGGAGCAGTGACAAGAATTAGAGGTCATGACAAGGTTGGGGGTATCCTGAGAAGTCCACATTTGAAGGAAATTGAAGAGAAAGTCAGAAAGTCAAAGATGGAGCGTACAGCTAGGCTGAAGGCCAGTGGAGCAAATGCCAATATACAAAGAACTGGAAGTCTCAGTGCTTTGGTTTGGAAGCTGGGTCACAGTAGTATTTCTCCTTCTCTTGGTGTCACAGTAGTATTTCTCCTTCTCTTGGTGTCATCCAAAAGAAATGACACTTCTCTGTTGACTCAGAGGAAGCAGCCTTATACCTACTGTATTAGTCAAGATTCTCCAGAGAAACAGAACCAATAGTGTGTGTGTGTGTGTGTGTGTGTGTGTGTGTGTGTGTCTGTATGTGTGGGCTTCTGTCTTTTTGGTTACTTTGGATTATATCATATGTGCTTCCCATTGTGCTCTATGAGGCAAAAGTATGCACTGCCCATTTCTAGGTCCATGAGAGACCATGGCTTCTATGAGACTTGCTCTCTTTTCAGGATAAATCTGGGAACGAATGTAAAACTTCTTCTCTGAAGTCTTTCTGGAGGCACCTGCTGTTTATCTCACAAATCTCTCGCAGATACCATTCCTCTGAACACCATCATCTAGACTCTCTTATTTTTGCCATCCTTTCCAAAATTCTAGGTCAGAAAAACTCTTATCTCATCTCTTAACAGTGAGAAAAAGTGATTTGTCATCAAATGTTCTTTCAAGTTCTCTGGTCAGAATTATTTGGATCCTGCTCACTCTATTCAAAGCTCTGCACTTCAGATCCTGCTAGGTTATTCCCGTGGCCTTGAGCTGCATGAAATAGCTACTGTGTTATTATAAAAATAATTCCATTTATTAATTATACTACTTATTAGTTTAATAATTCACTAGTAAAAAGTTACTTATCAATTTGTTAATAAAACAATAAAATAAAAATCCCAAGTAGCTCCCAGAGATTTCTGTTACTTGTTGTGTGGAGTACTAGATAATATGAAAATTTAAGTTATTAAGAGCTAATGTCTGTTGACTACATTAAACTTAACAATCATTAAAGCTAATTATGAGTGCCTCTGCAAGGTTTGCCACATGATAGCAGGTTTAAAAGCAACTACTTTTTTTTTTTTTTTGAGAGAGAGAGAGAGAGAGAGAGAGAGAAAGCAAGCATGTGGGCTAGTGGAGGGGGACAGGTAGTAGAAGAGAGAGAAGCTTAAACAGGCTCCACGCCCAGTGCAAAGCCCAACCTGGACCTGGAACTCCATCTCAGGACAGTGAGATCATGGCGTGAGCCGAAATCAAGTCAGATGCTTAACAGACTGAGCCACCAGGCGCCACTGAGCACAACTGCTTTTTAAAAATCGCAACCACCAGGGTCGATTATCTGATTCCTAATTACAACTTCCATGTGTGGATAATCTTGGACTAACTATTTGTGTTTTAATTTACTGATCTATAAAATGGGATTTTTGTGGTATCTATTTCCTAGAGCTCTTACAAAGACTACTTGAGATACGCATGTAATGTTCTCAGTATGATGCCTGGCCCATAATAAATGTACACTAGAAGCCAGTTACTACTAATCACTGGATATCTACATCTGTATATATAGATATAACATTATATATTATATATATATATATATATGTAGGTATTGAATACTTATAATGTTATACAAGTATATATATTTAAGAAAAATTTCAAAATTTTTATAAATTCTCTTCTTCTTTAAGTTGTACTACTCATCACGGAGGTAATCATTAGGGACACACTAAATCTGAGCCATATTTTTCTTGGTCTTCTTGTCTCTCAACATGAACAACCACCCAAGAGTATGCATACAAAGTAATTAAAAGAAACAGGAATTATAAGAGGTACATTTAAAATCAAATTTCTGACTCAGACACATAATCGAATAGAAAGTTGAGATATGTATGTGTACACAGGTTCATGACGCTCTGTTGTCACATTTTAGATCTATTATCAACACCCACCCCAAGTACTTTGCTCTTTGAAGACTGGGGCCTATCATCTGATTGAACTGTAACCTCTATAAGTCTTTACATTATTTTCTTGGTAAGAATATTGAGGTGGCTTATAAAAACATATACAACACCATGACTAAGAACTGTAAACTTTACTAAGCTTTATACTCGAGACAATATCTATACTTCATGATCAATAAACTGGCAGGACGTGTAGAGGATGGGAATGAACTTGACTCACCTTTTTCTCGTTGGGCATATAAAATAGCAGTAAGTTCCTGCATCTAGATCACTCAGTTATCTTAAGGTAGAAATATAAATATGTTAACTACTTTAGAATGTTCTAGCCAAAAAAGGGCATTTTTGCTTATGCCTTGTGGGCACTGTTACCACTGAAGTTTATTAGAAGAAAAACTAAGTTGCACTATTAAAAACAAAAACAAAAACAAACCAAAACAAAACTGGCCCGATATAAACACCAGAAAAGAGTGGCAGGCAAAAACAGGAATCAAGTCTCTACAAACAGCCTTCCAGAAATGCTCCTAAAATCTCCAGTTAGGGGGAGCTTCACTGGAATCAAATAGTTAATGGCGTTGCCATCACTAGACCTATTTCAGAACTGCGGCAGATGTGTGCATATCAGGAGGACAGACATGGCATCTGCGCTCTGCAGCAGTGTATATTTTCCTTTAAAACCCTGAGTGTGGTCTAATTCCAACTCTGTTATGTTTTCATGTTGTGGCACTATGTCGACACAAGAGTACAATATTTGGAAAGCTCTTGTTTCCACAGCTTGTACTGATTTATGCTTCATTCTGTTTAGAGACCTTTATAGTAGCTCAAACCTGAATGTCATTTGTAGCAATGTACTAGAGGATTGTTTCTCTCTGCTTTAAGCCACATGCTATTAGATCATCTAAGATTGTTTTGTTAACTAGTCTTGGATGATGGTTTACAAAAGAACTTTCAAGAGACCCAAATAAATGAAGGGAATCCAATCTAAAGCTATATGTATGAACACATCTAATCTTCCCAAGATTGTCAACATAATAAAAAAAAATGAGAATGTGTAAAACTTCTCTTAATAACATGTACTTTGGGACAAGGTTTAAGGAAATACATTATTTCAAAACCATTTTCATCCTAAAAATAAATTAACTTTCTGTAATTTCCTTTGAAATAGGTAAAAAAAAAAAATCTTCTTAAAGATAGTTACAAAGAAATTTATTAGAAATTCCATTTGGAAGCAAAAGCAGTGCATTCTCTAAACATTATTTTGAAACTAAGAGAGAGACAAGGAACCACATAGACAGAACAATTTTCAAAAGCCCCTATTTTACATAATTTATCATTATAAAAATCACACTTTCTCGATAATCTCTGATTAATTCAAGCAGTAAAATAAGTATTTTTGTTGTTGTCATGGACTTTACTTAAAAATTATTTCCATGAACCAAGGTAGTCAATGCACATTTCCAATGCTTTCTCTATGAAAGTGCTTTTTTGAACAACCCTATGGTCTACTAAGGAATTCTGCACACAAAGAGCAGTTTACATGCACAAATCCAGAGAATTATTCTATTCAACTGAATTACCAGCTTTCAATTTAACTTTCAAATATTTCTCTTATCTGGCTGATTATTTTACTTATTATCAAGATTTATTATTGCTTTATGGTCACACATTTCTTCATTATGTACAAAGCATACAGCTGGTGATTAATAAATGTGTTCATTGAGTAAATCAGGTGCATGGACGTCATCAATTAAGGTGAAATGTTACATGGTAAGAAATTTGTTATGATCTCATGGTATACCCATTCTAGTTGTTGAAATAAATTTCTAGGCCCAAGATGGAGTCTCCTGCCTGGGGTGCCATGTCAGCAAAGCAAAACTTTGATAACTTCCATGTCCTATAAATGTTCCCCTTATCCAGACACACAGGGCATTTGGTTAACCAATTCCCAAACACAAGGCCAACTCTGGGCCTTCTCACCACAAACAAAGCTGACTATATGGCCTTAGCAGATTAGGTATTTTCTCTTCTTGTTATTTATTCTTTTTTCCTATAAACCTTTCCTGCTTTCTCCCCCATTGTGCAGTTTTCCAAAAGGAGACTAACTACATTTCCTGAAATGTTAAATAAATTTTGTTTTATTACCAAAATTTTCTTACTTAATCATCTTTAACATAGTGTTAAAGCACCAAGAGTACTAGACTCAAAATGCTTTTTTTAATTGAATTAAGCTAAATACCATTCATGAAAGCAATAGGATAGTGTGGATGGTTTTGAGGGAAAGTCAGAAGAACTATGTATCAATAAACAGCATGCAGTTACCATGTAGATTTTATTCCATGCTCTAACTTCAAATTAACAAGGTATGGCAAATTCAGCCTTGTTTTTATACTGTGACTGAAGATGTTAACATTTTTAAAAATATTTTATTTATTTATTTATTTTTAAAGAGAAAGAGACACAGCATGTGCACACGAGAGGGAGTGGGGACAATAGAGAGGATCTCAAGCAGATTCCACGCTGAGCGCAGAGACCAACACGGTACTCAATCCCACGACCTTGACTGGGATCATGAGCTGAACCTAAACCAGGAGTCAGACACTGAACCAACTGAGTCACCCAGGTGTCCCTATTTTTTAAAGTCAACTTATTGTCAGCATATTCATGTTCATATGTGTGAAATAATAAGGTGAAAATAATCACTACTACATATTTAAAGTACATAAAAATGTTAAAAACCTTGAAACTGTAAGTTTAAAACAATATTTTTTCATCTCTCACAATTGACCAGTATTAACATTGTAAAGTTTTATTTTTAAATCATCTATAATATATATTAGATAACAGAATCTATTAATTATTCTTTATGTTCCATGACTTTGTTCCACCTTCCTATTGCCTTTACAAGGTCAGGGGAAAAATCATGGTTTTATATTAAAATGGCCAATACAAAGTCTGGGGAATATGATCTGGAGATTTATTGAAGTAAAACAGACGAAAGCAGCAGCCATCATACATCAGTCCTATAACAACAATTAAAACATAATGTTTATAAATCCTTACAAGCCTTCCAAATAAATGTTAAAACATTCCCATCATAAAAGCAGTACAGTATTTTATGAAATGCAATCCTTTGTAAATGGAGCATCAGAAAGAATAAAACAAGTTTAAAATCACCTTTATTTTACAATTTTTTGGCCCTAATCTGATCTTAATGCTTTCCACCTGCCCCATAAACTGGGTGGAGTTTGTGCCTGTATTTGAGAACAATGAAGCTTAATTTTTATGTTTTCTTCTTGAGAGGTTTTAAGAGTGTAATCTCCTGACAAACAAATGGATCTCCCTGTGCTACACTTTCTTTACCCAATGAATGATTTTAATTTGTATGAAATATTTGGTTCATTTGAAAAGAAACAAAGTGGTTTGATTATAAACATTTTTAAATTTCCTTCTCAATGTTTTCAAGAGTTTTTATACTTTATAAAAATATGTATAATTTTCATAATGAAAGTCAAATTTCTCCAACAGTCTTTTGAAAAGTCAACCTAATTTTAACTGGAAATTAAAAATTTAAAATGAAATTATAAAAAATGCTAATATAATGTTGAATTCTGATCACAATAAGTGCTTCTATATGACTCATGAAAAGCGAGTTTACTTTCTGCTCTGACATGGTTAAATGCTCGCTCTCTGAACCCTGATTTTCTTCACCAAAAAAAAGTGTGGATTATCCCCGATGAGTACATATCCCTTCCATATGTAATATTCTTTGTAAGTCATAATTTAACCAAATGCTAAGTATAGAACATTTACTATCTGACTAAAGACTAATATGAAGGCATTTTATTATCAGTCAAGTATGAATGCCAATGCCTTAGTCCAAATTCAAAATGTCCGTGAATCCAGTGACAAACAATGGCATAATATTGGGGAATTTGAAAAGAGGAAAACATTAATGGCTTGAAGAACAATCTTTAGATTGTTGATTATTCCTAAGGTATATTTTCCCACCATTTAATATCTTTTTTTCATTCTATTTCGACATATTAATGCCACTGTATGTGCTGACATGTGAAAGGTAAAAACATGCATTGTGGTGTAAAATCCAAATGCATGAAGATCTATAAACTGAGGATGAGACAGTGGTACTAACTGCAACTTTCTTTCAATCCTTCTATCATGTGCATGACTAGCTAACTTATGATCTTGGGAGAATGATGAGAGATATGTAACACAGAGATGTACCAGTTGAACTGCCTCTATTGAGCCTAACCAAAATTGGCATTCAGGTCCCACAAAGATGTGTGAGTGATTATTAAAAAGAAAATGTTTAAGCAACTGGTTTGTTATATAATAAAAACCCAATGATGTAACATCCTACTTTAAAGGAAACGAAAATTCAATACTTGATTTTTAAGAATTACAGATCTAAATCTCTCTTATATTGTATAATCTGTCAATTTACCTCTCATTTTTTACTATCTCTGTATGCCAGCAACTATGTTATCTTTATAAGCGATTCAAAGATACTTAAATATTGTTTTGTACAAAGGATGTCTGCAACCAAAAAATATGATTAAGTATACTTCTTACCATACTGTAAAATAGAATATAATAATCTCACCATAGAAACATAAAGAGTAAAGAGTGATTCCATTTTTTATATATATTCCTTTGCACATGCATGCACACACACACACTTTCTTTAACAATAGAGAGTGTAAAAATAGAAAATAAAGCTGAGAAATACTTTGGGATTTTCATGTTAAACATGTTAAATTAAACATATGAAATCACCTTTTCTTCTTCCTAAAACTAAATGGTATTAAAATAAACCTTTGAAGGATAAATTCAAAAGATATATAGAAGTAGAGACAACAAGGGGGTGAAGTATACTAGCAAATTTTGCCGTATGGAAGGTAAATGTAAGAGTGACAACTTACCTGGTACTTGAACAGGTTAAATCCTGGGTAATAAAAATAGGAATGCACCTAAGTAGCAAACTGAATTATCCAAAATAGTCACTCAAGACAGAGGAGCTTTGGGCTCTAGTTACCTTATGTGACAAAAGAGAAGGATAAGTCTCAAAGAATTTATCAATTCAATGTAAATGATGTGGGAAACAGAGGCAGAAGAAAATTTATTAAATTTCCTTACTATGTTGAGCCCACTGACAAGTCCTTGAAATGGGCAGAGTGACATTCCTCTAGGGACTCAATGGCTTCTACCTTAATACTTTGCTAAGGGCAAAAGGCAATAATACTAGCCTGACCAACCCCCACACACCCACCAGGATCCTTAAAGTCTACTTTAACATATAAAAATTCCTTGGAAACTTCCTTTATCTCTAAACCCTCCAAGATACATTCTGGCAATCATCCCCAAGCATATGGTCCACCAATATATATCTGAAGGGTCTCATGACTAAGGTTTTATTAGATGGTAATAAATGACCTTTTGCTATCAACTGCTAGCACCTCAAGGTCCTGGAAACCTTGCTTCCAAAACTCCTTAGAGATTTACACCATTCCTGACCCCCTCCCAACTTGCAAGTATATAATGGACCACTCCTCACAATCCCGGGGCAGCGACTCTTCCTGCCAACAGTTCCTGTCCCCGTGCTTTAATAAACCACCGTTTTGCACCAAAGACATCTCAAGAATTCTTTCTTGGCCGTTGGCTCCAGACTCTACCCAACTGAACCTCATCTATATTATAAAACTTCATCATTAAAAGCAGGCATATAATCATATCTCATCTCCCACCCAAAAGTCAAAGAACATGTCTGTCCCATGCTTGCAAAAGGGAAACCAGTATTTTCTGAAGAAAGTGAAGTTGAGAGGTTCTTAATACTACAATAACAGATATAGTAGAGTACAGGTTCAGTCATCAATATGAAAACAGGAAAATTTTGTGAAAGTCTACACCATCTGATCTGGAAACACACCCTTCCCTGGAGAAACTGACCCAAGAGAAAAGTCCTCATAAAACCAATGTTAGGTTTGTCAGGCCATTGTTAATCACTTCACAGAAAAGCCAACAAGGCACAAGAAACGCCCACATATGAATCTACTTAGACATTTTTTTTTGTTCCTTTCATGTAAGTGTGAACAGACTAGAAAGCATCAGCAGACATTTAAAAAAAGCTACTCAAACAAAAAACAGAAACAAACCAAAGGAAAAAAAAAAACAAAAAATAAATTATAATAAAAAAGATTGGAAGAACGTTGCAAGAAGAAACACACACACACGCACACACTACATAATTAATATTGTAGAAAATCAAATTACATTTTAATTAAATAAATAAAATTTAAAAGCAGATTTAAAGGGGTTGGAAAAAGAAAAACTGAAGGAAATTGTCTAGACAGTAAAATAGAAAAGAAAAACAGGGGGGGAAAGTGTTAGGAGATTAAAACATTAAGATCACGTCAGATATAATATCCAAATTCCGGGATTATCAAGAAAAATAAGCAAAACAAATACTAGAGAAACAGGATAGGAGAAATAGCCAAACACTAGTGTTTTTAAAAATATTGATAAATAAAAACTAGGGCCTCCTAGACTGAACTGGCCAACTGAGATTCTTGCAAAACAAATGAACAAACATAAACACACTTCAAGCACATAATTGTGAAATTTCAGAACACTGAGTGAGATGAGTGGAAACAGAAACCAATGTGATGCCTCCATCTTGTTCTATGGAAATAGATAATTAGTAAATTTAAGTATAGAAGTAGTAAAAGCCAGTATTTCCTTCCACGAAGATAACAACCAACTAAAAGAAAAAAACATTAAAAATGGAATTCAGGGTGAACGAATAGAAAGGTGTCACAGGACACTGCCTAGGTGATACATGTTTTATACTATTTGACTTTAAAATTAAATATATACTTTCACTTAAAATTAAAAATGATTAAAACAAACAAAATGGCAAGTTGGAACTGTTCTGAAAAGAAGTTTGAGTGTCAGACTAGCTAGTTCAGCAAGATGTTAGACACTGACGGTGCCATAGAAGGTTTTATTGTTAGTGAAGCATTAGCAGATACTAGTGCAGCCAGTAAGTCTCTCTCCACCACCCCACTGCTATTCCCATTACAGGCATCTTCAGTTTACACTGCTTAGGAGAGATGGACAAGGGTTAGATGAAACTAAAACTGAAAGTAATAATATTAAGTAATGTTAAATTTATAGACAAATATAGATCTGGAACAATGTTTCTTTGTCCTTTGTTCACAATCCTTTCAATGTCCTTGTTGAATAAAAATCCCCCATCATTCTTTAAAAGTACATATTTCAGTGGTTTGCTTTTGACTTTATACTGCTGACTTTAGTCTGTTTAATGAGAAACAGACTAATAACCTCAGATACAATTTATTATGCCTAATTATTAGAACTTTTGTACAAAATAGAAAATTGGCCCTAATTCCAATTATTAATGACCATTCCATGGAAACCAGCCTAAGAGTTTTTTTTTTAATTGTGTTATTTTCAGTTTCATTTTGGGCATAAGGCAATTGTTTTTAATATTGATTTAAAGATACCTAATTAAAAAAATATGCCAACTATTCATCTACAGTTAAGATATGATGCTGACTTCTTAGAATTATGGGGCTGCTTGTACAATGATTAAAATGAAATAGGCAGTATTATTTATTTTATGATTTCTCTTAGAGTTTGTATAAAAAAGTCAAAGTTTATACCATTTGAAAAAGAGTAATGCTTAATTTTATTTATAAAGTCAAATTCATACAACTGAATTGTATAAAAAGCTAATATTGATGCAAATGTCCTCACTTCAGAATTAAAACAAAATAAAAAAATAAAATACTAGAGTAATCCAAATCTTCTAAATGTTTATATAATTTCTATGAAATTAAGTGTCTTTACAATACTTTAAAATATATAATGTACTTGATTAATGATTTTTTTAAAAAATGCTACTTTGTCTGTCTCTGAAAGAAATAGGATGGAGATATTTAAGTGGAATAATTGATATAAAAAAACATATATTATGGCATTATTGGAATTGTTGACCAACAAGTCACATGAGGCAAGGGTCTTAATCTCTTTGGATCAACATCCTTAATGTGCAAAATGAAAAGTTTTAGCAAGACAATTTAATTCATAAATAGGAGTTATCACTATGACAATCTGTTGTTTCTTCTTGATACAGGGAAATAATTTTAATATTTTTAAAAACATATGGCAGAGTTCATTTTCATTAAACATTTTGAATTTCCCTAAGTGCTGAGTATATACTGTGCAAAATACTGGGTCCGTTTATTCTAAGTATATCATGACTAGAAATAAATTAAAACTAGCATACTGGATTACATATGTTACCTGATAGGAAAAATTAGTGGCATTTAAAATCATAACTCTCTTTAGCTCTTTAGCTCTTTCTTAAGTAGCATGCACAAAACTACACAAGATACAGCCACATACATTTTCTAAGCTATAGTTTTTAGTTTAGTAAAATATAATAGTATGATAGTGTCTTGTGAAAATATGACAATAAAGCTTTAAAGGCATGAACAAATAATTGTACTATAGTGTTTAATTTTTAGAAGAATCCAAAGAATAGGGCAGGGACCCAGGAGTATTAAATGTAAAGATCCCCACCACGATAAGAAAAGCTAAAACTCTGAACAGGAGAAATGGCTGAAGGACATTTTTTTAGAACACTAATTATTGGTATCAAGTTATTCTGTAAAGGACCTCTTACTTCATTAAAGCCTCACATTACTGTAAAAGTAGGTTCTACTTTGGAAAATTATGGAAATAGAAGTGGTGTCAAATGAGGTACCGCAGAGCTTAGGAAAGAGGGAAGGAGTAGAGGTAATCCATAATTGAATCAGTCTCATAGAAACAGGAACCCCTAGTTGATGCAGAGACAGAACAAGAAATGCATGGAAACACACCCATAATCTCCCTCCACAAGAATCACTAAGTGTAACCAGAGAAAAAAGAATTATGTTTCCTAAATATGTGATTTGGAATTTAAACAAATTTCATTTAACTATCATGGTACTGGCATACTCTAAATGACAGAAAATTTGTATGTGGCTGTAACACAGTAATCTCATTTTATTTCTTTCTTCAGAAAACAAAAACAATAGTAAAAAGTTGGTATATATTTAGATTTGTTACCTAAGAGGTACACAGGAAATACATACCAAAACTAAAAATGTGCTCAAAAAGTTTACCATTTCTCAAAATAATTAATTTTCTCAAAGTTAACCTCAATTGTTCAATGTTACATTGTATTAAAAAAAAACCCTAAAAATATTTGGGGGAAAATTGATTTACATAAATTTTAAAAATGAAAATATTTCCTAGACTTCTTAAAAGCTTTAAGAAGGAATAATATTAGTCCTTACATGAAAATACAATATATACTATTTCCCAAACTTAGTTGAACATGGAATGTGAATGTGCATGTGTGCATTTCATGGGAACCAGGGGTCCCATGCAAAAGCTGCTGAAGGTGTCAAGGAGACTGTTAATGATAAATGGAAGACCGCTGAGAAAACTGATGGTAAAAATCTAAGGACAGTGAGAAAAATGTTGGAAGCTCTCCTTGAATCAGTGATGGTCTATTAGTTCCTTGACTAATAAAGTAATTTTGATAAGATACTGCGCCAGTTCCAGACCTACCTTAAAAGAGTAATGGCACCTTTGTCTTGGTCACTGGGCATCCTAGTCTGCAACTCCTCCAATACAGGGAAAAGTTGAAGGGACCTAAGAACACATGGATTGGAAGAGGAACCCAGCTGAACCTAGCTTCCAGCCACAACTCCTACAATACTAAGTATATGATTTTAACCATACTGGATCCTCCACGTCTGGTCAGCTGCCAGGAAATTACCACCCAATGATTCCAGTTGTTATCTTGTGAAGTAGAAAAATAGCCCATCTAAACCCTGCCTGATATAAATATATTAAGTCAATGCATTTAACCCCTTAAACATACACAATGTTATATCAGTTATATCATAAAATTAAATAAAAATAAGATAACATAGTGCTAAGTTAGGCTTTTTGATATTGGAAATTTTTAAAGTTACAATATAATCATCCACATAATTTTGTAAATAGGCATTTATTACATCCCTACAGATAATTAATAAAGGTACGTGTTATTTAAATACACATCATCAAACTAAAAAGTGGAGACAGCTTAAATATTGGAAATAAATACTTCCCAGACTAACTGCCAGAAGTAATAAGTTATTGCACTCCTGAAAATTTATTCTTCAGTCTGAGATTCTGACTTGAAATGGTTTTGGAGTAAACCTGTATGATTCATCTTTTTGAACCTAAATTAACTTGATGAAGTCAAATTGAAATTCTTTCTACATATGGATTCAAGCCAGGAAATTAAAAATTTCATGAGGTAAGGGTCCGTTTCTACCTTTTCTTCATAGAAAAATTGCCACTAACTGATAAACTACTATTGTATTTTTTATTCTTAATATATTTCTAACTGTAATCATTTTCATGACTGCCACCCAGCATTGAGTAACATTGCCAGTTATTAGCTGAATGTACAAAATCTTTGAGAGAAATTAATTTGGATCAGTGATTTAAATACCATCAAGTTACTTCTCTGCAAATGGTCATCAGGTGTTGAGGTGTCCATATTTAAGAACTATTGTCAAATGATAGTTTTTAATTGAAAGAACTCTAAATTTATGATTCATGTATGCTTGAACAACTTTAATAATTTCAAAAACTTAGGTAATTTATTTTAATCATAAAACAAAGCACATGGTATAATTTAATGTTGAACTGACCTGACAGAGTAAAATGAAAGATGGGGTTCAAAATCTTACCATTTTATCTCGAAAACATGTAAGTGAGACTACATAAAAAGACCATTTTCTTTTTTAAAAGACCATTCTCAGGTCTAAAATTGACTTTATGAAAATCCATGTAAAAACATAAAAAGAAAAATTTAAAATTCCATTAGATAAGCCCATTTAATTTTTATGATTTTAAATAAATCAGAGGAAAATGTTGTGATCTTCTTCAGTTCTTACTTTGATTTTTTAAATTACCAGATAGAAACGTAATACATCAAAATATATCTTTATAAATGAAAGTTATAAAGAAAAACTTAATTGACTTTCTTATCCTCCAATCCCCAATTCCATCGCTAAACAAAAGTACACATCAAAATGATGAATGTAATATAATCAAAATATATATTTATATATGAAATTTATAAGGAAAAAGTTTTTTCCACCTTATTCTCCAATCATCAACTCTACCACTCTAAAAAGCAAGCCATGTTCACTCTTTGATATATATTTATACACACACATGTACACACAAAAACACTTTTTTTCTCTGCTCAAGCACACATACGCCTACACATAATATAAAAATGAGACCTCTCTACATACATTACTCTCTCCTTTTTATTTTGTTCATATAATAGCATAAAATAAATATTCCTTCAACCCCACATGATAAATATGTATGGAGGCATTTAACTCATTTTTTTTTAAGATTTTGTTTATTTATTTGACAGACAGAGATCACAGGTAGGCAGAGAGGCAGGCAGAGAGAGAGGGGGAAGCAGGCTCTCCACTGAGCATAGAACCCGATGCGGGGCTCGATCCCAGGACTCTGAGATCATGACCTGCGCTGAAGGCATAGGCTTAACCCACTGAGCCACCCAGGCACCCCTAACTCATTATTTTTAATAGTTGACCTGTATATCCTTTGTTTCTTGAATATACAGCATAATATAATGATTAAGATCACAGAGTTTTAAGACTAGCTCCTTGGCATTTTATCCACATTATACCATTTTTCAGCTGTGTACATGGAGCGATCATAAAATTGGCCAAAAATCATTATCACAAAAAAGTTGAGACATGTAAGTAAAAATATTATAAATGGATTGGCCAATTACCATATAATAAATCTAAAAATTAATAACAATATTTTAAAATCCTTTCTTTCTGGAGATTTTAAAATACTTGATTAAAATTAAATAAGGTAAAAATATAAACCAAAATTACAGAACTTTAAGAAAACAAACCATCGGGCGCCTGGGTGGCTCAGTGGGTTAAGCCACTGCCTTAGGCTCAGGTCATGATCTCAGGGTCCTGGGATCGAGTCCTGCATCGGGTTCTCTGCTCAGCAGGGAGCCTGCTTCCCTCTCTCTCTCTCTGCCTGCCTCTCCATCTACTTGTGATCTCTCTCTGTCAAATAAATAAATAAAATCTTTAAAAAAAAAAAGAAAAAAAAAGAAAACAAACCATCACAAATTACACAAAAATAAACTAAAAATGGATCATGGACTTAAATGTAAAACATAAAAATTTAAAACTTTTAGGAAAAATAAAATGGCAAATCTTTCAGGACCTAGGGCTAGGAGAAGAGTTCTTAGACTTGTCACCAAAGACATGATCCATAACAAGAAAAGTTGGCAAATTTAATCTTATCAATATTAAAAACATATACTTTGCAAAAAGCTCTGGTAAGAGGATTAAAAGATAAGCTACAGATTGAGAAAAAAATTATTTTCAAACCATATCTGACAAAAAAATTATATATTATATATAAGCCACTCTCAAATTCAACAACTAAAAAATCAAGTAATCCAATCAGAATATAGGCTTAAGTCATGAAGTGGCATTTTACTGAAGAGGATGTAAGGATGACAAATAAGCAGACAAAAGGGTTTTCAACATTATTACCCCTCAGGGAATTGTAACTTAACGACAGTAACATATTACTACATGAATGTCTAAACTTTAAATGTGGTAATGGCATCAAATGCTGGCAATAATGTGGAAAAAAAGGATCACTTGTCCATTTCTAGTGGGAAAGTAGATTTGTACTCTAGAAAATAATAGGACAGCTTCTTATAAAAGTCAATACACATTTATTCAAAGACCCAGCATTTGTCTTCTTGGACATTTATCCCAGATAATGACAACTTATGTTCAAACAACCTGTTTGAACCTATGAATGTTCAGAGCAGCTTTTTCACAATAGCTCAAAACTGGAAAAAACTTGAATGTCCTTCAGCAAGTGGAAGGTTAAAAAAATTATGGTACATCCATAACATCAATACCATGGAATTCTACTCAGCAATATACAGGAACAAACGAATAAAACACACAACTTAGATGGGTCCATCACAAGTGAGTAATGGATTAAAAGATAAGCTACAGAAGATAACCCCAAAGCAAAAAAAACCCTAAAGACTAACCAATAAATTAAACAAAACAAAACCCATACAACTTCCCCCCACCCCGTCCCCCAAGGCTAGGAGTTTTGAGTTGTATTTATATTGAAACCTAATGTTTTAA
This sequence comes from Mustela erminea, assembly GCF_009829155.1. Taxonomy (NCBI): domain Eukaryota; kingdom Metazoa; phylum Chordata; class Mammalia; order Carnivora; family Mustelidae; genus Mustela; species Mustela erminea. Next base: position 133,979,103 of record NC_045619.1, read on the forward strand.
AAATAGTTCTGATTCTCCAACCATCCCACCCCACCCCACCCTGGGTATGCAGCAATAGTAACCAATTAATTATTTTATTCTACCTCCCACCAAAAAATTAATCCAGTGTTCTTCAGCTTTTTTTTTTAAATACAAACAAAGAAAGTGTTATAAGCTTTTTTTTTTTTTTTTTTTTTTTTGTGTGTGTGTGTGTGTTTTTTTTTTATTTTTATTTCCAGCATATAAGCTTTTTAAAAAGGTGAGTGAAAAAGAGCAGTCTCCAAAGGCTATATACTGTATAATTCTACTGAAATAGCATTCTAGAAATGACAAAATTATAGAGATCATATGAAGAAGAAAATATTTAATGGTTGCTAAGGACTGGAAGGTGGGAACAGGGAGGGAGATGTCAGTGTCTATAAAATGGTAGTGTGAAGGAATCTTGCTATAGGACTATTCTATCTTGACTGTGGTGGCAGATAAAAGAAACAACACGTGGAATAAAATGTGTATAACTAAATTACACACTTACATACAAGTTAGTGCATATAAAACCAGTAATATCTGAGTAAGTTTGGTTGATTTTCAAAGTCAGTTTCCTGGTTTTGATATTGTTGAGCAAGATAATATTGGGGAAATTGTGTACAAGACATATATAATCTTTTTTGTATTATTTATTACAACTGCCTGTGACTCTGCAATTGTCTCAAAATAATGAAATAATGTTTTTTAAAGAAATGTAATGAAAACATTATATATCATATAAAAAAGTAGGGTATACTGAGTTAATTACATTTTTATCCTGTCTCCTACTTCTGTGCTTTCTTGCCACACTCTTCACCTACCAAGCTTACTTATAACTCAGGGTTGATTACATTCAAAAGATTTTATGGCATTAAAAGAGTAAAAAAAATCAGAACTATCAATTAAATTATTCATTATATAAAACTAAGCTAGTAGTATATCTAACATATTGGTAGTGTATCATATTATAGGCAGAGTACTTGGAACCTCACTCAAAATAAAAAGCAAGTCTTATTAGATATTCAATACATAAATAATCAATTTTATAATGAATTATTTGATAAGAGCATTAGGGCTCTCCAGGGAACAAAACCAATAGTATGTGTACATGTGTATAAAAAAAATATAGTACATAGTAAAGAAAAAATATATTCAATTGTCTTGGCAAGTCCAAGTATTGGCTAGCAGGCTGAAGACCCAGGTAGGAGCTGAAAATTTCATTTCAGGTCAAAGCATAGTTGGCTAGGAGCACTGCCTTTTTATAAGGGGACATGAGTGTGCTTTCTATTAAGGTCTTCACCAATATTATGGAGAACAATAAGTTTCAATCAAAGTTTGCAGACTTAAATGTTATTCTCATCTAAAAATGCCTTTATAGTAATATACAGAATGGTATATTACTTCATAGTAATATACAGAATGGTAATATACATCTGGGTAGTTTGCCCTACTCAAATTAATACCTAAAATTAGCCATCACAATAGCTCAACCCAAAATTGTTCTTTAGCAGATTTCCTCAACTTTCTTTTTTTTTTAAGATTTTATTTTTATTTATTTGACAGACAAAGACCACAAGTAGGCAGAGAGGCAGGCAGAGAGAGGAGGAAGCAGGCTCCCTGCTGAGCAGAGAGCCTGACTCGGGGCTTGATCCCAGGACCCTGGGACCATGACCTAAGCTGAAGGCAGAGGCTTTAACCCACTGAGCCACCCAGGCACTCCAGATTTCCCCAACTTTCTTAGGAACAAAAATATCCATTCATTATCAAAGCAGAAAACTACTTATCTTCTCCTTTTCCTTGAAACTTATATATACCACCTTGCCCCCTTCCATTCCCTTCACCCATAACATCCAATAAATCAGCAGGTACCCCGACTGTTAACTCTCCCATAAAGGTCACCAGAAAACTATTTTTACCAGGCAAAATTAAGCTTATCTGATTTAGGAAAGCAAAAGAGAACACCCCAGAAAGAATCTCAACAGTGTCTCAGGAGAGGCAAGTTAGGGAGAGGTATTTACAGAGTCTAGAGTCTAACTTCCGGTAGTATTAGGCAGGTTCTTCAAAGAGGGGAATTGGATGGAATTGGGCAAAATTCATTACAGAATATTTTAGTACCTGTGAATTCAATATGCCAAGAGTTTTGAGGAGACTTTAAAAGCAAACTGGTATCTGAGAAGCAGGATATTTGTGCAGGTGAGCAAAATGTTATCTTAATGGGAGATCTGTTTACACAGATGAGCAAAATACTCAAATAAATTTGTTTGCAAGAACTTCCTGATACAAACAGGCAAACAGTGGCAGTACTTATCTGGCTACACCATCACCTTCCTAGCAAAGAACTTCCTGGAATGAATTGTGAAGTCATGTTGATACGGGTAATCTAGATTCTCCATGAAGTGGTGTCTCCTTTGTAATCTCTTCGTTTTCTGCTCTTGAGCCATCATCTACATTACTTCTTCCTCTCTCCTGGATGCTTAAGAATGTTTACTATCTATGGTCTTTTAACCTCCCCCTCAAACCTACCTTCATAGTTTTTTTTCCTCTAATTTATTAGACATAAATCTAAAATGCCCATTTATTCTATAATTCTCATACTATAACCTTCAATGTCTCTAAGTTTCCAGGTCACCAAAATGGATAAAAAAGCTCCTAAGAATAGTACTTACTGTTTGGCCTTGGTTTATTCCTTCAATATCTTCCCTAGCCAAACATCTATATCAAAACCAAAACCCAAAACAAACAAACAAACAAAACACCAAAACTTCAATACACTGATGAAAATACAGGTTCGGGTCATTTAAGTTCAATGAAATATCCCATTCTTTCTTCCAATTTGTTACTGTTTGTTGTTAAAATATGAATGAGACATAAATGGAAAATAAAATCAACTCAAAAATAGAATTGAAAAACAGACTATATCATTAAGTCAGAATTAGCCCAAACCTACCATATGAATATCAAGATTTTTGAGTGACTAAAATTTGTACAACAGATTTTGAAGCAGTCTTTCACACACACACAAGCAAACATTCATTCAGTGATGTTTGCTTTCATCAGACACAGACAGCAAGCCCAGTCCACATGCCTGGTGCCTCTCTACATTGGCCACATACCAACCTGTATTTGGTATTTAAGGAGTGCTTTTTGTGATGAATGCAATGTCTTCATTAATCCTCATTCATTTTTGAGAAGCAATTTCTGGAAGATATTTACAAAACTCACAATACTGCATATGGAGACAGTGACTCACAGAGAAACTGAAGAATCTGATAGCAGTATTACCAAATACTGTGTTTCACTGGAATCAGAAATTTCTTCCAATCTACATAGTACATACCAAACAGATGGAGTGTTAAAACAAATCTTTGCTGTAGGTGGCCTTATCTTTTCAGCCAAAACAGTCCACATATACCCACAAAAGATATGTATCCAATAAATCTGAAAAAATATATCATGGATTTATTTTCTCAAATATTTGACTAATTTCTTTGCAATGCTTAATCCCTTTTCCAAATAATCTAATTTCTAGAAATTAATTATTTTAAAAAATGACTGTCAAAATATCCGCTTTATTCATATTATTAAAACACAGAGTCATCCAAGTGTCCAACAGTTGGAGTGTAGTTAAGAAATTTACGGTTCATGAAATGGATAGAGTCTTACTCAGCCAACTCTCAGAATAGGGTAATGCAGAGAAATGGAAAAGTGTTTACCATGTAACATTTGGTAGGAAGAAGTAAATATAAGATTTTATGTATATTATGATGACCACTGTGAAAAGTGTGTATGGAATTGTTGGAAGGCTAAAACAGAATGTAAAAAACAATTAAAAAATATGCTCTGTTGTTGGGTTTGGCATATCTTTTTCTTTATAGTCATGATTTATGTTTCCATAATATTCTTTGTATTATAATCAAAACTATAGTTAAATTTTACTTATTATTATTGTGTTGGGTTTTTTGTTTGTTTGTTTGTTTTTTCAAATTTTAGAAGGTGCTTAGCTTTTGTCTCAACTCCTCCATTCTTTTCTGGTCACAGCTGTTGTACCACAATGAGCTGACCTAAATAAAGTCAACAATGTGCAAATAGATTCTAAGTCTGTTAACACTTGTTTTCCAACTGGAGTTTTTGTTTACTGAGTTCTCTGTCAAGAGCTCTAGTTTGGAGTGTTACGCAAAAGCTACTTGTTAAAAACAAAAATATTTAATGTCCCAAGAAATACCATTGTAATTTGTAAAGGGCAGTTACTGGAAAGAACGGATCTCATATGAATTTTTAATTATAAGACTGATACAAAGTTCCAAGCAAATGTCATCTACGATGTTGTTGGTCTTTATATGGCCTTCAGATGTAGCAATTCAATAATTTATTTAGTGAACAGTGTTTGCAAAATTCTGTCCTAGGTATTAGAAAGAATGTGAAATAATAATGTAAACCTTTGCATAAATTTGATTTTATACAACATTAATAAATCAAACCAAGTTTTTGTTGTTTACCAATTCTCTTTTTCCCAAATAAAGGAAATGATACTTATAGTACTTATCTGTCTCATATAAATGGATTACCATGTAATTAAGCCAGGAATAGAATATAAATCAGTGCTTTTCATTCTAGCATGTTTATGTTTCCTCTCAGGAAAAACAAAAACAAAATCCAAAACAGAACTTGTGGTAGCTCATCGTTTTGGCCCACTTGTGTTACTCCCGTGATTCCCACAAATGTATTATATTACCTGGCAAGAAACTTTAGAGATGTAATAAATTTACTAACTAGCGGACCATAAGATTGAGAGATTATGGACAATCCAATGGATCTAATCACACTGACCCTTTAAAGTACAAATGTTGCTCTGGCTAGTAGCAGAAGACAGTGAGAAATTAAAAGCATGGCATGGGAAGAACTTGACTTCCCACTACTATTCTGAAGGTAAAGAGGACCACATGGAAAGCCATGAGTAGGAAATGAATTCTGCCAACCATTGGTGGGCTTGAAGGTGGACTCCAAGACCCAGATGAAAACTGCAACCCTGGCTGACACTTGAATTAGCCTCATAAGATCCCAAGAAACCAGTCGAGATTTTTTTGGCTTCTGATCTCCTAAAATGTGAGATATTGGTTTTTTTTTTTTTTAAAGATTTTATTTTATTTATTTGTCATAGAGAGAGAAGCGAGAGCAAGCACAGGCAGACAGAGTGGCAGGCAGAGGCAGAGGGAGAAGCAGGCTCCCTGCCAAGCAAGGAGCCCGATGTGGGACTCGATCCCAGGACGCTGGGATCATGACCTGAGCCGAAGGCAGCCGCTTAACCAACTGAGCCACCCAGGCATCCCGTGAGATATTGTTTTAAACCACTCTATTTTTGGTAAATTGTTTTAATAGCAGCAATAAGAGTCAATACAGTGTTTGTCCAATTAACTTCGCATGAAAAAAACAGAAAAGCAGATAAAGTTTTGAGGTTTAAATTTATTTCTACCTTCTTTTTCTCTCTGTTTCTTCCTTTTGCTGTTTTCCTTTCCTTCTGAAGCTATCCAAGGACAACTGATTGTGGTGTAACCCCCTGCTAGGGATAGTTCTTTAAAAGTTAAGAACACATGTTGAAAATCAACCCCATCTATACAACCTTTTACTTCAAGTCCAGCTGGTAACTAGAGAGAAAGGTAAGAATTTCTTATCAGAGTTCTCCAATGGTATTTTCATTTCAAGTTTGGATACATGAAGGAACAGCTTAACAGTTATAAATCTCAAATGGTGAAATTTCCACCATTCTAATAGATGGGGAAGGTATAATATGATAGGCGGGTAATCTTCAATTGCATTAAAATGCCCCCGGACTTTCACATCAGCAGCATGTGGACAGCCATTAGAAATGCAGAATCTTGGTCTCCACTTCAGAATTACAAAATCAGAATCTTCATCTGCACAAGATCTACAGATAATGCATACATAGTAAGGTTTGAGAAGTGCTGTCTTAAGTTTCACTATGTGG
>NC_045619.1:134411984-134459278 GCF_009829155.1 Mustela erminea
CTTTCATGAGTAAGAAAATTCTAAATGGGAATACTTATAATATACAGCTGACTCTTGACCAACATGGGTTTGAATGGTGCAGGTCTACTTACACATGGACTTTTTTTGATACTGTATTTTAGTGTATTTTCTCTTATGTTTTTCTCATTAACATTTTTTCTCTAGCTTTATTGCGAGAATATAGTATATAATATATGTAATGTACAAAACCTGTGTTAATGAACTATTTATGTTATAAGTAAGGCTTCCAGTCACCAGTAGGCTATTAGTAGTTTAGTTTTTTAGATTCCATGCAGAAGCGAAATCATATGATACAAGCCTTTCTCTGCATTATTTCACTTAGCATAATACTAGGTATATCAATGTTGTCACAAATAGCAAGATCCCATTCTTTTTTATAGCTGAATATATAAATGGAAATACATATATATATATATATATTTATATATATATATAATATATATATAAATGGAGATATATATATATATCTCACATCTTCTTTATTCATCTATTCATCTATTGATGGATACTGAGGTTGCTTCCATACTTTGGTTATTGTAAATAATGTTTCAAAAAACATAGGGGTGCATATAACTTTTCAAATTAGTGTTTTCATTTTCTTTGGGTAAATACCCAGTAGTGGAATTACTGAATTGTACTGCATTTCTATTTTTAATTTTTTGAGGAATCATAACATTTTTTGACAGTACCATTCTATTCAGGCCTTATAAAATTAATAATCTGACAATATTACTAGACAGCCTTTTAAAACTAATAACTCAATACCACTTGATGGGAAAAACTTTTATTGAAGCAATTTTATAATACCATTAATCAATACTATGTAAAATATAAAATATTTTTATATGACATGACTTAAGGAATTACCAATGTAATGTTACTATCTTTTCCCCCATAATTTCCTAAATATTTACTTCTGTGACCTTTATTTCCAGGAGAGAACTGTGTTTAGATGTAGAAATAGCTTGAAGTCCACTAATAAGGAGAACGCATTTGCAATTTTATTTATACTTTTCCATTTATCAAAAAATTAGGAGGGTAAGAAAATTATACACAGAAAAACAATGTTCAATGTATCAGCAAATTTTAATTCAAAGAATTATTAACTAGAAGGATTTTCTCATAACTGTTAGTTTTCAAACTATGGCTCATAGAAATCTAAGGGTCCAATGGGACATAGCAGGATTGAGGGACAAGGAAGTCTATAGGTGTAGTCTCCTTTCTCCTTTAGCTAAACAGCTCTACTTGTCTCTGTTTTATATAATACAGTTTAATGCAAAATGGTTCACCTCCCCTTCCAATTTCACTCAACTCCCTTCTCCTCTCCATCTCCCCTTGTCCTCCATGCTATTTGTTATGCTCCACAACTAAGTAAAACCATATGAAAATTGACTCTCTCTGCTTGACTTATTTCACTCAGCATAATCTCTTCCAGTCCCATCCATGTTGCTACAAAAGTTGGGTATTCATCCTTCTGATGGAGGCATAATACTCCATAGTGTATATGGACCATGTCTTCCTTATCCATTCGTCCATTGAAGGGCATCTTGGTTTTTTCCACAGTTTGGCGACCGTGGCCATTGCTGCTATAAACATTGGGGTGCAGATGGCCCTTCTTTTCACTATATCTCTATCTTTAAGGTAAATACCCAGACTATGGACTCTGAAAATCAATCTGATGGTTTTGAAGGGGTGGGGGGTAGGAGGTTGGGGGAACCAGGTGGTGGGTATTAGAGGGCACAGATTTCGTGGAGCCCTGGGTGTGGTGCAAAAACAATGAATACTGTTATGCTGAAAAGAAATAAATTTTTTGTAAAAAAAGCTAAGTTCTATTCTTTGAAAAAAAAATTTTTCCCCAGGGCACCTGGGTGGCTCAGTGGTTTAAGCTGCTGCCTACAGCTCAGGTCATGATCTCAGGGTCCTGGGATTGAGTTCCGCATTGGGCTCTCTGCTCAGCAGGGGGCGTGCATCCCTTCCTCTCTCTCTGCCTGCCTCTCTGCCTACTTGTGATCTCTCTCTGTCAAATAAATAAAATCTTTAAAAAAAAAATTTTCCCCCAGAGGTATAAAAGTCACTAACTTAGTCAAAGTCCCTAATTTTACATAAGAGACAAAAAGGCTTCAGAAAGATTGAAGTTTGCCTGAGGTCAAAAAACCACCTCATTGCAAGCCAGGCATGTGTTTTAGGTCTTACTGAGCCTAGTGTTTTATGAGAGTTACTTCCTAATATTCAGGAAAAATACATGCATTTTTAACTAGAACTCAAAGAAAATGAATACATAAACCTTTGTCATGTGGTTCAATAAAGTTAAGGCATTAGGCAGAAAACAGCTTTCTAACCATAAATTTTTACAGTCATGAACAGAAATAAAGGAAGGAAGTTACCTTAACTCCTATTAGTAACAGTCAATATATTCAATTTATAAGCATAAATTTTTTTAAAGATTTTTATTTATTTGACACACAGAGAGAGAAATCACAAGTAGGCAGAGAGGCAGGCAGAGAGAGAGGAAGAAGCAGGCTCCCTGCTGAGCAGCGAGCCCAGTGTGGGACTCGATCCCAGGACCCTGGGATCATGACCTGAGTTGAAGGCAGAGGATTAACCCACTGAGACACCCAGGTGCCCTATAAGCACAATTTTTTTTAACTTGAAGGGACAGAGAACTTGAAGAAGAAAATCTTTAATTGAACCAAAGAACCTGAAACTGAGGAAATTCTTCCTTGAAAGAATTATTCATTTCCTTCAAATAAAACTTGGTTTATCAAAATCAATCAACAAATGTGTTACCTATGTTGTGAGTTATTTATAGCAAAATTTAAAACACTGAACAGATTTCTCTTTGCCATCTAGCTTCTCCATTAGTTCATATGTACAAAAGACACGATTAACTTTAATTATAAATGAAATCCACTCAGAAATTATAGGTAAACCTTCATTTCCATGTGAGAACACTTCTCTACCTTCTTCATGACAGGAAAGGAGATTTACCTAGTGGGTGAATTTGGGAGAAGGCACTAAGCAATGCTATGTGCTTCCAGATCTCTTCTTTGTAAAACTATGCCTGCCATAGTAACATGAATTGAGGTCTGCTTTCATCTTTGTGGGATGGGCATCAAACATCTGTTCCTTCCATTTACAACTCTGTGTGGAAGTGCCTAATTTGAAATAAAGTATTAGGAAGTTCACTGTGGCTACATACCTAAGCCACATCCTCCAAGTTGTTACTATGTATTCAAGTCACTAAGCTTATCTCCAGCTGCCTGACTCCTGTGTTCTCAACTCAGAAAAAGAAGAGCAATGTCATCTGCCACCTACTCCACCATAGTTCCAACAAGAAAAATGATCAGACAATACTTAGAAATGGTTTCTTCTTCCTTGACTTTATACCTAACATTCATTATTCAAAGCAACATACTTTAAAGAGGGAAAAAAGCTGAAAAGAACAATTTCAGAAATAAATACAGAAAGTCAGACAAAATGAGGAGATAGAGGAATATGTTCCAAATGAAAGAACAATACAATGCTTCAGAAAAATAACTAATGAAACAGAGATAACTAATCTCCCTGATAAAGAGTTCAAAGAAATGGTCATAAAAATGCTCAGCAAACTTTGGAGAAGAATGGATGGATTCAGTGAGAACTTCAACAAAGAGAAAATATAATGAAGAACCAATCAGAGCTGAAAAATACAATAACTGAAAAGAAAAATACACCAGAGGGAATCAACAGCAGATTAAAAGCTGCAGATGAACAGATCAGTGATCTACGGGACAGGGCAGCAGAAGTCATCCAAGCCAAAAAAGAAACAAACAAAAAAATTTAAAATGAGGACAGGTTAAGGGACCTCCTAGGATCGAGCCCCACACCAGGCCCCATGCTCAGGGAGTCTGCTTCTCCCTCTTTCTGTGGCTCTCCCCTCCCATCTGTGTTCTCTCTTGCTTGCTCTCAAAAATAGATTAAAAGAAAGAAAGAAGAAAGAAAGACAAGGCCATAACTAGAAATAAGAAAATTATGAAAGAAAGAGTTTTATTAGTAAAAGCAAACATACAATAAAAGTAATAGATCAGTTTTATAAAGTCGGTATGAATGTTAAAAGACAAAAGTAGTAACAACAATTGTATCTACAGTAATTAGTTCAGAGATACACAAAATAAAAAGATGTAAACTAAGACATCAAATACATAAAACAAGGTGGGGTGGAAAAATGTAGTGTTTTTAAAATGTGTTTGAACTTAAGTAACCATCAACTTAAAATAGACTTCTATATGCATGGGATGTTATATATGAACTTCATTGTGATCACAAAAATCTATAATATACAAAAAAGAAAAAGAAAGGCAACCAATCATAACACTAAAGAAAGCCCTCAAATTAGGAGGGAAGAGAGCAAGACAATAAGGAAACCAAATGAAAGAACAAGATTGAGGCCTCACTTACCATGAGCCTATGCTACTTTTGTCTACATTAGTAAGACCATGAATATACTTTCAAAACCATAAACCTATGTACATTGATTGAAATGGATATTTTAATAACAATGATACACAATGGAAACCAGCTGCTACTTAAAGACTCCCTATTATTCCCATCTTAGTCATCAGTCATTCAAGTGATGGCAAGGTAGATATATGTGAACTTCATTTTAAAAATTCCAGTTGTGGGGCACCTGGGTGGCTCAGTCATTTAAGGATCTGATCTTGACTTTGGTTCAGGTCATGATCTCGGGATTGTTGAGACTGAGCCCTGCATCAGGCTCTGCACTGAGTATGCAGCCTGCTTACCCTCTGCACCTCACCCCCCACTGCCAGCTTGCACATACTCTCTCTCACTCTCTCTCTCTCTCTCTAAAAAAAAAAGAGAGAGAGAGAGAGAGAGAAGAAGAATCCTGTATCTGTTTGATTTGATTTAGCAATTTAGAAAATGCTCTACCAATTGCTCAGCAGGACATTTTGTAAAAATTGAAATAGAAGTGTTATAAGTTTTAAAAAATGCTCCAAGTAACACAACAATTAAGGATGTACTCTCAGGTGAGAAAATGACAGCAATTACAACTGAAAAAGAAAAATTAATCTCTTATTTTATTTTATTTTATTCATAAAAAGGACTTATCATAGGCTCTTTTAAATAATAAATATCCATATGTGATTAAGTGTTTGGATTCTTATTGTTCACTTATACATAGGGGTGGGAATAATGGGTAATAGCGAACTTTAAAATTGTTATGAACCATTACCAACCAGGAAATTAATCAAAGCATCTAAGTATACATTTCATTAGTGAGCAATAAAAGTTACTTTCTAAAATCGAATTTAGATGTAGGTTTTTAAGAAATTTAAAATGTGTCCATTTTGGGGTGCCTGGGTAACTTAGTCAAGTGTCTGACTCTTGTTTTTGGCTCACGTTATGATCTTAGAATTGTGAGACTGGGCCCCATGTAGGGTTCCACACTCAGCAGGAAGTCTGCTTGAGAATCTCACACTCTCTCCCCCTCTTGTACACTCTCTCTCTAAAATAAATAAAATCTTGAAAAAATAATAAAATATGTCAGTTTAGTTATATTTATTGATAAAGGTTATAATAGGTATCTCTTGAAAGTAAGAGTTCCAGGATCTAAGAAAAAATATCAAAATTTCTGTCTCATTTCTTTATTAGCACAAATAATTATGACTTTTACTTAGTGTGTATTAGTTAGCTAAACAACTCAGAATTTTACCAAATTAAAAACAAAAATTATATCAGGAATCTGAAACCCAAGGAAAAAAAGGAAAAATAATATAACTAACCTTGGTGATGTAAGTATCGATGTCATTACTTGAACGCCTTGAGTTTGAGGTACCAATCACCATGTTTTCTCTTAGAGAAACATCTCTATTGAATAGTGAGCTATTATTATTAACATTTATACCATAAGGCAGATCTGGGGCTGGCCTCATATTGGCCGCACTAGTCCTGTTCAGATAACAAAACACAATGCTTAGTATTTTATTTCTCCCCAAATCAGTCCTAAATTACTTGCATTTTTTAATTTTCCATAATAGTAAACAGAATGTGCCATTAAATAGTGTTTTAACATGGTAAATGTGACAGAGAAGACCCACTATGTATAATTATAGGTTTAAAACTGTTCTAAAGTAGTACATATATTTCTAGGGTTCCTAACTAACAAGTAATTCAAATTAAGGAGGGAGAGAAATGGCTATCAGTGATGTCCATGGTCTAAATGTCCTGCTGCCTTCTGGAATGGTTGTACTTAAAAGATTCTTGGGGATGCCATGATACATACTTATATTTAGTAAACCAGTTTAGAGCTGCAAAAATAAACCATCCTGGGGGTCTGGGTGGCTCGGTCAGTTAACCATCTGCCTTCAACTCAGGTCAGGACCCCACAGTCCTGGAATTGAGCCCCACACTGGGCTCCCTGCTTGAGGGAAGCCTGCTTCTCCCTCACCCTCTGCCTGTTGCTCCCCTCTGCTTCTGCTCACTTGCTCTCTCTCTCTCTCTCTCTGTCAAATAAATATGTAAAATCTTTAAAGGAAAATAAAAATTTTAAAAATCCCTCAAAGACATTTTTCAAGCATTGGCTTTCACCACTCTTGTACATTTCACACATTACCTCAGAGAGATTGAGCATTTGGCACTGAGGAAAAATTTAGACGAACAATTGCTAGAGGACAAGTAGATGGCAGAGTTGTGATCAGAAAGAACTGAAACAGCTCCAGAGGCAATTAGGTTATAACACAGATACCAAGGTACTGGGGGTGGAATCTACCATTTCCATCTTGACATTTTGGGTTAAAGATGTACTCTTCCAAAAATAAACTAACATTAATAAATAATTATTAATAAACTCATTTCTATTTAGGGTAATTCTGACAATTTTGTAATAATATGCTGTCTAAATTATAAACCTTCCAACAATTAGTTTAAAGACTAGGAGATCAGATTAACTGAAAATATGCAAGGGAAAAAAATAAAATCATTTAAAACCAAAAAAAAAAGAGATAGAGAAATGCAAACTGACTTGGACTAGCATTTCGACAATAAGTTCATTTACAAACATCATTTTTCAAAATTATACTATCTAGTTGGCTTTCACTTACTACTGATCTCATGAACATGGCTCCATAAAAATTATGGTTTAGAGGCAAATTAATAAGCTAACTCTACTTTCTATGATTGTTTTAACTTACTTGTTCAGTTCATTTGTCAATGACATTCGATGTGTTACTTCTTCTTGGTAGAGGTGCTTGTATAGGTCCAATTCTCTTTTAGTAGCATCTTGAGAATTTTTCATTTTGGATAATTCAAATTCCAGCTCTTTAATTCTGAGTTCCATTTGACTTCTTCCTGAAGCATAATTTTTTTCTCTTACCTGTGCTAAGCTTTCCTGAAATGCTACTTGCATCTAAAGCAAATCAAAAGCATAGTTTTAAAATTGTTACAACCTGGGTAATTACAGTATATTTCTTTCTTTTAGTTTTGTGTCAATGATTCAGAGAGCAATTTTTAAAGTGAAAAAAAAAAAGCTGAAATGTAAAATATTTATCACTAATGTGAACCTGAATTAAATGTGAATAATGTTCATTCTTACATTAGAGCTCATGCAATCTGATAATTCAAAGAATAATAAAATCATTTAAATTTTTAAAAAGTGAATACAACTTAAGAATAATTGAGGTACATGGAGTGCCTGGCTGACTCAGTCATCTGAGTGCCTGACTCTTGGTTTCTGCTAAGATAGTGTTCTCAGGGTCCTGGGATAAAGCCCTGTGTCCTACTCAGCATGAAATATGCCTGGAATTTTCTCTCTACCTGTCCATGCCCCACTCCTGCTTTCCAAATAAATAAATAAGATATTTAATATTTTAAAAAAGGAATAATCCAAGTATGGTATCATTTCTTTTATGTAGGAATGCCCAGAATGGAGCCCAAACAAGCAACTGACTGAGCCACCCATGTACCCCATGATCAAAATTTTTAAAGCACAGTTTTTTTCTTTTCCTCTCAATAGCCTTGTTTTATACTAACTGGTCTTAAAAAATAAAATGACTTTCTACTGTGAATCATTCTGAAAGATAAATTAGTGTGAATAATAATGAAAACTGAAATTTTTAAAGGGAAGGAACAAATGCTTCCAGAAATTTACCAAATTGCTATAAAGGAAGTAGAGGAAAACTCTACACTGCATAAAACCAAAATGTAATTTGCAGTGAAATGAATTAAAACATTTTATAGACAAATAAATTAACCTCTAAAAATAGATCAACTTCTTTTAATTTTTCTGCTACGTTCAATCTTGTAGTTTCTTCAAAATCCCGTTTATATTGTTCCATTTCACTATATTCTAACATGTTGACTTCTATACAACTTCTGAGCTTTACTACTTGTTGTTCCAACTTCTTTTTATTCTTCTCTAGCTCTTCATATTTCGTTTGTATTTCTTTCATAGATGATAATTCCTGAATAAGAACCTGGTTTCTTGAAGACACAGTTTCCAGTTTTTCTGTAAGATCATCAACCTGCATGAATAAAATAATACAGTTTGGAAGTAAAGTGAAAAGAGTCTAATGCAAAACTAAGACCCAAAAATTTTTTCAAAGATTTTAAATCTCTGCACCAAATATGGGGCTTGAACTCACACCCCCAAGATCAAGAGTCACATACATTACTGACTGCTCCGGGCAGGTGCTCATATCTTAAAATAAGTTCATTTTCAACAAAATGTTATCTATATTGTAGTACAGTCTTGGAATGCAGAACCTCAAATAACTCAGAAAATGAAGAACAAAATTCAAACCACTAAGAGTTGCTAAAATCGATCTCTGCTGTCATCCTCTTTGCCACACATTTGTATTTAATTGTTATACTTTTATTTTTCTGATTGTTTCAGATTTTTCCTCCATAAGATAACTGTAAGTCACGTCTTAGTAGAAAGTCTCTTAACCCTTCCCTCATCTTAATGCTCCATAATATTTTTAAAAATTTTATTTCTGTATTTGAGAGGGAGAGAGAGCAAGACAGCAAGAGCACAAGAGCAGGGAGAGGGAGAAGCAGACTTCCCACTGATCAGGAAGCCAAGCATGGGGCTCAATCCCAGCATCCCAGGATCACGACCCAAGCCAAAGGCACTTAACTGAGCCACCCAGGTGCCCATGTACTCCATAATTTTTAAAGAAGTTTTAGGAATACCATATTGACTTATGTAGGTCTGAGCCAATAAATGCTTACCAAAATAAGACATTGAAAATAAGACTCTAATTAATGAATCTATAAATGCTGATTCTATTGCCATAAGGCTTTTTCTGAATTACAAATGTCTTATGCTAATTTGAATTGCATTCTGAGGAGAAATGATTCACAAGATTAAGAAATCACATCTCTCAGTAAAAAAGAAAAATAGTAGTGGGGAAAAATTTAGTGAGATGATTCATATATTTTTGGATTAAAAAATATTCTTTAACTCGACAGTGTTACAATCCTTTGTTACTTCCCACAAACTAAGAGAATATACTAAGTAATGAAAACAACCAAAAAACTTGCTGGAGTTTCAGTGATGCTGAGTTGGGAAGAACTCCTTTCCTTTAAATATGACTGGAAAGACAAGTGGATGTGGTGGGTTTATAAACTGACACTTCTCCCATGACAATCCCTCCCCTTCATATGTGCTGGCCTTAGTAACTGGTTCCTAGTGAACAGAATATGGCAGAGCTGCTGTGTGATTTTTAAGGTGAGGTTAGAAAATGTGATATAGCTTCCATCTGACTTTCTTCTTCTAGGAAACCTCACCCTTAGAATCCAGCTGTTGTGGGAAAGCCCAGGGTACCTAGAGAGTCTTCATGCAAATATTCCAGCTGAGACTGCCCTAGCTAACATCCTAGCCAAAAGCCAGCCTCAACAGCCAAACATGTGCATGAACAAGATTTTAGATGATTCTAGTTCCCAGCTTTCAGTCATCCCAGGTGATGCCAAATGAAGAAGAAATGAGTTGGTCTTACTCAGCCTTGTCCAAAGATTTGTGAACAAGATAAATGCTGTTTTGAGCCACTAGGTTTTGAGATGGTTTATTATATGGCAATAAATAACTGGCACAGATACTGACATTAAAATGGGGTGCTATCATTAAAAAAGAAAACCAAAAAACTGAAACTAAACCTTCTTTGAACCAGGAGGTGGGTGGAACCTGAAAGAAGAGTAAGAGTGAGAAGTAGAGAAGAGTAAGAATGAAAACCAAAAGGGTTTCCAAGAGATTGTGAGTGGAAACCTGATGGCCCTTGAAGGAACTTACAGCAAAGGCTTCTAGACAAGTGAATAAAATGACACTAGAGGGAAAAGGAACTTGTGCCACAAACCACATGAAAGTAAATCTGGTAGGAGAGATAAGCTAAAGAAATACTATTCAATATGAAGGAACCAGGACTTACTGGGTTCATCTATCTGTTCCCTCATTTATAGCCTCTCCACATGCTGTATTGTCAAATAATGCTAAAATAAAGAAATGGCTTCTGGGTTAAAAGCAAATCCAAGTAGACATGGCCTATGGATGAAGCCAAAACTATAAACCCTTTATTAAGACTTGAGAAGGACTTAAGGTGTGCCTCAAATTTCTTTAAGGATCTTAAGAGTGTGAGAATTTGAAAGGCATTGTCAAATGAGAGCTGCACAGAAACCTGAGGTGAAAGCTTATTTCAAAAGACCCAGGAGAATGGCTTTTCTAATGGCATGAAATCAAATCGTATTCATGGAAAACTCAAAAAACTAAGAGAATTATAGTAGCAAAAACACTGTTTGCGAGCTTGGACTAAAAGAGACCAAGATAGTACAAACTAAAAATAGGCCTTTGAGTCTTAGAATTCCCACCAGGAGGAAGAAGGCTGAAAAAGCAGCTACAAACACAGGTCATTCCTCACGAAAAGGACAGAACCAAGAGCTCAAAAAGTAAAGCAAACAACCATGGAGAAGCATTCCCATGGTTAGGACTAAG
The DNA here is from genome assembly GCF_009829155.1 of Mustela erminea. Lineage (NCBI taxonomy): Eukaryota > Metazoa > Chordata > Mammalia > Carnivora > Mustelidae > Mustela > Mustela erminea. Next base: position 134,422,987 of record NC_045619.1, read on the forward strand.
TCCTCACTGAAGAACTGACAGCATGCTTCAGGGTGTGTTTCAAAACTGCTATGGACTAGTGTGCCTCCCATCTTCTTTCAATGGGAGAGTCCTTAGCAGGTTACCAGAGTGTTCCATTTTGAGTGGTAGAGAACTGTCTTCCTTAATTCCCAAGTGTTCAGATGGAGGGGACTTGCACTCAAGGGACTATACTTCAGGCACCTTATCCCTGCTGTACCTGATTAAGATGGTAAGATCTTGGACTCAAGCCCAAACCCAATGGAGAACTGAGATTTGTGGGAGGTATGGGAGGGGGGAGGCGAGTGTATTTTTCATGTGGGAGGAATACAAAAAATTGTGGCCAGTGGGTAAATCATGCTGCTTTTAAAATGTGTCCATAGGTTTTTAAATATTCATCCCATTGTGGGCCTACCTTTGTGACTTTCTCCTAACAGAATATGGTGAATGTGATGCTCTGTATATTCCAAGGCTAGGTTACAAAAGACAATAGAGCTTCTGCCTTGCTCTGCAGCTCAGGCAGCTTTTTTGGATTGGTATTTAGCCCCCCATCTTGTAAGAAAATTCAGGCCACAAAGTGTCTAGGTGTGCCCGTGTAAGTGTTTTGGCTGCTTGCCCCAACTATAGTCCTAGACAATAGCCAGCATCAACACCACCAGATGTGAGTGAACAAATCTTCAAACAGTTCCAGCCCCAAGCCTTTCAGCTGCCCCACCTGAAGCTAGGGGAAGAGAACAAGCTGTCCTAGCCACACTTTTCCTAACAGTAGATTTGTGAACAAAATAAATGTTATTTATTTAAGCCACTAAACTTTGGGGAGTTTGTTAAGAAAAAACAGATAGAAAAATGGATGACAAAAAGAGTTAATAAGATACATAATTTATATATTAGAAATTGGTCTCCATTTAAGTGGGAAGTAAAAAAAGGGTAAGATTAATTTTTTTTAATTTTAAAATATTTATTCATTTGGGAGAGATACAGAGAGACAGAGAACCAGCAGGGGGAGAGGCAGAGGAGAGGGAGAAGCAGACTCCCTGCTGAGCTGGGAGCCTGAAATGGGACTCGATCCCAGGACCTGGAGATCATGACCTGAGCCGAAGGCAGACACTTAACCATCTTAGTCACCGAGGTGCCCCTAAGATTAATTTAATAATGACAAAAAGTGCTAATGAGAAGACGCCCATAACTAGAAGCAAGACCTAAGAAGTTTTTCTTTCTGTTTTCCCCCATTTAGGATGTCATTACCCATGCATTTTTTATATATGACCTTTATTATGTTGAAGTATATTCCTTCTAAACCTACTTTTTGAAGGTTTTTTTTAATTAATTTATTTTCAGAAAAACAGTATTCATTATTTTTTCACCACACCCAGTGCTCCATGCAATACGTGCCCTCTATAATACCCACCACCTGGTACCCCAACCTCCCCCCCCGCCACTTCAAACCCTTTAGATTCCTTTTCTGTTTTTTGGAATAGTTTGAGAATAGGTACTAACTCTTCCTTTAAAATGCTCAGTAGAATTTGCCTCTGGTCCTGGACTTGTGTTTGTTCATAGTTTTTGGATTAATGATTCCATTTCTTTGCTGGTTGTCAGTCTGTTCAAATTTTCTATTCTTGTTTCAGTTCTGGTAATTTATATGTTTCTAGGAATTTATCCATTTCTTCTACATCATCCAAATTGTTATCATATAGTCGTTCATAATATTCTTTTATAATTGTTTGCATTTCTGTTGTGTTGATTGTTATTTCTCCTCTCTCATCTGTGATTTTATTGGGGTCCTTTTTCTCTTCTTTCTGAAAACTCTGGCTAAAGTCTTATCGGTTTTATTAATTTTTTCAAGGAACCAGCTCCTGGTTTCATTGATCTCTCCTATTTTTGTCTTTTTAAGGTTTCTATAGTGTTTACTTCTGCTCTAGTTTTTTTAAAAAAATGTATTTGAGAGAGAGAGAAAGCAGGGAGAGGGTCAAATGTAGAGGAAGTGAGAGAATCCTCAAGTAGACTCCCTGCTGAGCACAGAGCCAAAAGCAGGGTTCAATTCCAGGACTCTGAGATCATGACCTGAGCTGAAATCAAGAGTCTGCTGCTTAACCAACTGAGCTACCTACTACTACTACTGCTCTAATTTTTATTATCTCCTTCCTTCTGCTGCCTTTAGGCTTCATTTGTTGTTCTTTTTCTAGCTTCCTTAGGTGATGGTTAGGTTGTTGTAGATTTTTCTTATTTCTTGAGGTAGGCCTGCATTGCTATCTATATACTTCCCTCTTAGAACCATATTTACTGTATCTCAAAAGTTTGGGCAATTGTGTTTTCATTTTCATTTGCTTCCATGTATTTTAAAAAATTTATTCTCTTATTTCCTCGTTGGTCCATTCATTGTTTAGTAGAATGTTATTTAACCAACATGTATTTGTGGTCTTTCAGATTGTTACCTATGGCTGACTTCTAATTTAATAGTATTGTGATCAGAAAAGGTGCATGGTATGACTTCAGTCTTCTTGTATTTATTAAGACCGGTTTTGGGGGTATTATGGAGGGCACGTATTGCATGGAGCACTGGGTGTGGTGCATAAACAATGAATTTGGGAACACTGAAAAAAAATTAAATTAAAAAAAAAAGACTTGTTTTGTTGCCTAACATTTGATCTATTCTACAGAATGTTCCAGAATGTGTTATTCTGTTGTTTAAGGATGGAATATTTTGAATATATCTCCTTAGTCCATCTAGTCCAGTGCATCATATAAAGCCACTGTTTCTTTGTTGACTTTCTGATCTGTCCATTGATGTAAGTGGTGAGTTAAAGTACCCAACGATTGATTATTTCTATTCCTTCCTAAAATATCCGAATTGTACATTGTCTTCATGGATACTTTTGCAAGTGGGAATAAAAGAAATAAATTTCATTTAAAACATATATAATAAAATTAAAGGACCCTAGTATTATTGTATTATTATCAATTATGTTAGTCATTAATTGTTTTATGTACATGGGTGATCCCATGTTGGGTGCATAAATATTTACAATAGATAGTTCTTCCTCCTGTCAGATTGTCCTCTTCATTATGATATAGTGCTCTTGTCTCTTACTGCAGTCGTTCTTTTACACTCTATTTTGTCCAATGTAAGTATTACTATTCTGGCTTTCTTTTTATATCCATTTGCAGGATACATGTTTTTTCCATCCCCTGACTTCCAATCTGCAGGTGTCCTTATGACAAAAATAAAACTCTTGCAAGTGGCTTATACCATGGGTCTTGTTTTTTTTTTTCTTCTTCTTCTTCCTTTTTTTAATCCACTCTGACATCCTATGTATTTTGATTGGAGCACTTACCCCATTTATATCCAAAGTAATTATTGATAGATATGTATTTGTCATTTTACTACTTGCTTTGTGGTTGTTTCTGGAGATTTTCTCTGATCATTTTTGTGTCTTCAATGTTTTACTGGTTTTCTTTAGTGATATATTTGGATTTCTTTCTCCTCTTTGAGTGTTTATCAGTGGGGTTTTTTTTTTTTTTGAGAGGGCATGAGTGGAGTGGGGAGAGGGAAAGAGAATCTTAAGCAGACTCCATGGCCAGAATAGAGTTCAGTGCAGGGTTCAATCTCACAATCCTGAGATTATGACCTGAGCTGAAATCAAGTCAGATGTTTAACCAACTAAGCCACACAGGCACCACTATTAGTGTGTTTTGATATATAATTTGTATATAACCTCTTCTGCATATAGCAGTCTATATTAAGCTGCTGCTCTTTAAGTTTGAGCCCATTCTTTTCTCTTCTTCTCCCCATGCTTTAGGTAAAGTATTACATTTTATATCCGTTTTTCCTGAGTTCCTAAACTTATTTTTTATATAAATGCTCATTTTTGCTACTTTTGTGTTTCCTGCCTTTATAGTGTCACATTCAGTCTCTTCTTTCCACTCAAAGACTCCCCTTTAATATTTCTTGTGGGGCTAGTTTAGTAGTCACAAACTCCTTTAGTTTTTATCTGGGAAACTCTATCTCTCCTATTCTGAGTAATAGGCTTGCTGGATAGAGTATTCTTGGCTACAGATTTTTCCCATTCACCACGTTGAATAGATAATACCACTCCCTTCTGGCTTTCAAAGTTTCTGCTGAAAAAGTTCCTGCTAGCCTTAAGGGGTTTCCCCTGGAAGTTACTGACTTGCTTTCCTGCTTTTAAGATGTTTTTCATTATCAGTATATTTTGCAAATTCAATTACAATAGGTCTTGGTGTTAGCCTACTATTGTTGATTTTGATAGTTTTCTGTGTCTCCTGGATCTTGATGTCTGTTGTCTTCCCTAGATTAGGGACATTTTCAGCTATATTTCTAGAAACAAGTTTTCTTACACCTTTTTTCTGTCTTTTTCTACTGGGACTCCTATAACATGAATGTTATTACATTTGATGGAGTCACTGAGTTCCCTAGGTCTGGTCTCATTTTGCATAATTCTTCTTTCTCCCCCTTCTTTGGCTTCATTGCTTTCCATTACTTTGACTTCTTAGTTGTTAATTTGTTCCTCTGTTTTTTCCAGCCTGCTGTTCATTGCATTAGGTGTGTTTCTTAACTCATTTATTCCACTCTTCAACTATGATTCTTTTTTAACTCTTTTATCTCTGTTGTAAGGGTCTCAATGATGTTGTTGTTCTTTTCTCAAGTCCAGTGAGTGTCCCTATGATCACTGCTTTAAATCCTCCATCAGCCGTGATATTTACATCTGTCTCACTTCAATCTCTGGACCCGTGGCTTTATCCTGTTCTTTCATTTGAGATAAATTCCTCTGTTTTCTCATCTTATCTAAGTCTCTACCAGCTTCTCTGTGTTATAAAAGCCAGTTATGTCATCTGCTCCCAAAAGTAATGGACTTATGACAGAAGACGTCATGTAGCACCAGGGTCTCATGCTTAGGGGAGTATGTCTAGTGTGTGCAGCATGCACTCTGCTGTTGTGTTCTGGCTGCTCTATCCTTCAGGCCAGACATCTGCAGAGGCTCTCCCTCACTGCTGTGGGCAGTATTTTGTACCTGGCCTGAATGTAGCAACTTTTACCTAGGTGTGCCCTGGTGTGCTTGTGAAATGAGACCTGTCACCACCTCCACTGGTACTGAGGCCCTCCTGAATCTGGTCAGATGAGGTGTGGGCAGGGGCTTGTGCTGATTTTCTGGGGGAAAGGCCTGCTGTGGTGGAACTGAGGCTTGCCTCAGTTCAATCAGAATGATTGAGCAGGGCAGTTCCACTGGAGTGCAAGGGGATGCTGCTCAGTGTAGGCAGATTAGGCAGCCAGTGTAAGAGCTGCACTGCTTCACTCAGGTGGCTCTTGTGCTTGTGCTGAGGGGCACTGGAGGGAAATGGTACCAGCTGGTTCCTTTGTTCCTAGAGAGTTGTCTCTGTGAACACTTCCTCTCAGGGAAATGCTCTGAAAAGAGTGAGTAATTTCCCTACTGTATGCCCCAGACACTGTTCAGATCACTATTTCCATGCTGTATGCTCCCAGGTTGTTTGCCTGCCTTTTCTCCAAGAGCATCACAGTGCACTACAAGCTCTATCACAGCCAAGCCCAATGACCTTTAGAATTCCAGGTTTTAAGCCCCCCTAGTTGTAAGAACTTGTGAAATTAAGCTCCTCTCACTTTCCAGTGTAGCCAGTGGCTACAGGAAAGCGTTCTTTTTGCACAGTCCCGTGTCTCGCTCCTGCTTTTCTCCATGACCATGACTCCCTCTCCTCTGCAGCAGCCAGGATCTGTTTCTCTCCTAAACCACATTTCTGTACTTCCTACCTTCTTTGGTGTGGCCTCTTCTCTCTAATAGTGGACTTTGTTCTCTTAGTCTTCAGGGATTAGGTGAACCTAGGCTCCTCTTACTCTGCCACCATCTTCTTTTCTCTTGAGATATTTTTCAAAGTTTCCCTTCAATTACAAATTATTACAACTGGCAGGAACACCTTTTCAGATTTCTCCCTCAAGTTACGGGAAAAGAAAAACTCGCAAGCAGAGAGACGATATGATTTGAAGTATAATAGCTGAAAAACTAGAAATGGTTCAGTAACCAAAATTTGACCTTTTACCTGATTTCCATTAACTGAAATTCTAAAAGAAATAGACAGCTTTGAGTAGTTTTTAATCAATCTAATACTCAATCTTTATTCTTCTTTCATCAGTGAGGAAATAAAGAGAACATTATGGAATCATTTTTAATCTTTTCAGTAGAAAACCAAAGGTACTGTCCTTTGGCTTTATTTAAATTGAGTATAACTTCTCCTTTATCTTACTCCAAGCTTATTTATGTGGGGAGGTAAGTAAGACCATCTCATCTTTATGTTGTGCCACAAAGCTTTCCCATATAAAACAAACAGGCTTTGAAATTATTCAAACTGATTATCTACTATTTGTCTCTGAGAACTCCATTAAATAAAACCTGATAATTTACAGCTCTATCCTTGAAATAATGTAATAAATGTTTATTCCATTAATTATGTATTGAGCTATTAAAGTACATATCTTTCTATTTAAACTAAAAGAAGACGGGTAAAGGCAACTGTGTTTTCTGAGAATGTAGGATCTGTGCCAAGAACAGGATCAACACCAGTGTTATACACAAGAACCAGGTCAAAAGAGTATCTAATTGTGAGTTGCAATTTTGGATTAGCAAGATTTCAAAACAGGAAAGTTAAAGGCCCAGAGTTCATCTTTTCCTTCCTAGATGGTGAAATTTATGGATGAGTCTACACTTTATAACAAGTTCATAAAACGTAATGAAGTAAATAGTAGGCAGCAGATCCTACAACCAATATTTGATGAAAATGGATATGGGAGGCACTGAATGAGAGACTGAAGATATGAATGGAGAAAAGAAACAAGACTCTAGCTTTTTGAGCCTAACTTCTCATCGGATCATGGAGTCAGCAAGGCATAAGTTGGTAAAATTCTCCTTTTTAAGAAGCAAAAAATGTCTACAGGAGTAAGGTTAAGTTCTACTACAGTGATTTTTTATTATTACATAAGTGAGTGGTAATTTGCAAGAGGACTAGGGAAGATGTCTCATAAAATTTGATTGGACAGTGGCATAAGGATAGACATATAGATCATTGTATTAGAATTGACCATCTAAAAAGAAAATGCTACATTATGGTGAACTGATGTACAATGAGGGTATAAAACAATTAAATGGAATAAGAATAGTCTTTTTAACAAGTGGTACTAGGACAAATGGATATCCACGTGCAAAGTAATAATATTAGAACGCTACCTCATAACATATATACAAAATTAACTCAAAACATAAGAGCTAAAACTATAAAACTCTTAGAAAAAAACATAGGTGTATCATTTGTGACTGGATTTGGCAACAGTTTCTTAGATATGACACCAAAAGACAAAAAATGATTAAGTATATTTCATCAAAATTAAAAACGTCTTTGCTTCAAACATCACCATCAATAAAGTGAAAAGTCAAGCTACTGAATAAGAGAAAAGATTTGAAAATCTTATATCTGATAAGGGATCTGTATTTAGGATATGCAAATAACTCTTACAATAATGAAAAGACAACCCAATAAAGAAATGGGCAAAATAATTGATTCAGTCTATAAGGAAGATATAGAAATGGATAATAACACACATAAAAAGATGAGATGCTCAACATAATTAAGTTTTTGTGGGTTTTTTTTAATATTTTGTTTGTGTATTTGACAGACAGAGAGAACACAAGCAGAGGGAGCTGCAGAGGGAGAGGGAGAAGCAGGCTCTCTGCTGAGCAGGGAGCCTAATGCAGGGCTTGATGCCGGAGGTATCACAATTCCAGACTTCAAGCTCTATGACAAAGCTGTCATCATCAAGACAGTGTAGTACTGGCACAAAAACAGACACACAGATCAATGAAAAAGAATAGAGAGCCCAGAAATGGACCCTCAAGTCTATGGTCAACTAATCTTCGACAATGCAGGAAAGAATGTCCAATGGAAAAAAGACAGTCTCTTCAACAAATGGTGTTGGGAAAATTGAACAGCCACAAGCAGAAGAATGAAACTGGACCATCGTCCTATAGCACACACAAAAATAGACTCCAGATAGATGAAAGACCTCAATGTGAGACAGGAATCCATCATAATCCTTGAGGAGAACACAGACGGCAACCTCTTTGACCTCAGCCACAGCAACTTCTTCCTAGAAACTTCCCCAAAAGCAAGGGGAGAAAGGGCAAAAATGAACTATTGGGACTTCATCAAGAGCAAAAGCTTTTGCACAGCAAAGGAAATAGTCAACACAACCAAAAGACAACTGACAGAATGGGTAAAGATATTTGCAAATGACATATCAGATAAAGGGCTGTATCCAAAATCTATAAAGATCTCATCATATGCAACACCCAAAGAACAAATAATCCAATCAGGAAATGGGCGGAGGACATGGACAGACATTTCTGTAAAGAAGACACCCAAATGGCCAACAGACAGATAAAAAAGTGCTCAACATCACTTGGCATCAAGGAAATACAAATCAAAACTACACTGAGATACCGTCTCATACTAGTCAGAATGGCTAAAATTAACAAGTCAGGAAACATCAGGTGTTGGCAAGGATGCAAAGAAAGGGAAACCCTCCTACACTGTTGGTGGGAATATAAGCTGGTGCAGCCACTCTGGAAAACAGCATGGAGGTTCCTCATGAAATTGAAAATAGAGCTACCCTATGACCCAGCAACCACACTACTCAGTATTTACCCTAAAGATACAAATGTAGGTATCCAAAGGGACACGTGCATCCAAATGTTTATAGCAGCAATGTCCATAACAGCCAAACGATGGAAAGAACCTAGATGTCCATCAACAGATGAATGGATAAAGAAGATGTGGTATATACACACAATGGACTACTATGCAGCCATCAAAAGAAATGAAATCTTGCCATTTGCAATGACGTGGATGGAACTAGAGGGAGGGTATTATGCTGAGTGAAATAAGTCAATCAGAGAAAGACAATTATGATATGAGCTCTCTGATATGAGGAATTTGAGAGGCAACTTGGGGGGGTTGGGGAGTAGGAAAGGAAAAAATGAAACAAGATGGGACTGGGGAGGGAAACAAACTTAATCTCAGGAAACAAACTGGGGGTTGCTGGTGAAGAAGGAGGTGCAAGGGATGGGGTGGCTGGGTGATGAACACTGGGGAGGGTATATGCTATGCTGAATGTTGTGAATTGTGTAAGACTAATGAATCATAGACCTGTACCCCTGAAACAAATAATACATTATATGTTAATTTAAAAAAAAAAAGGACTGAGAGATGGTGAAATCAACCCAATTAACTGAGAGGATAAAATGTGATGGCAGGAAAATAAAAAGAGATGTCCAGACAATAACTAAATGAACATTCACAGCAGCATTATTAATGGCCAAAAAGTGGAAACAACCCAAAGGGGCATCAAATGATGAATGAACAAGGGTTTTGTCCCATAATGGAGTACCGTTTGATAATAAGGAATGAAGCACTGATATATGCTATGACACAGATGAACCCCAAAAACATTAAGTGAAGGAAGCTAGTCACAAAGGACCACACATTGTGTGATTCCCCATATATGAAATATTCAGAATGGGCAACTCTATAGAGGCAGAAAGTAGACTGGTGGTTGCCTGAGCCTGGGGGCAAGGATTAAGGGTTTCTTTTCAGGGTAATTAAAATGTTCTACTTGATGGCAGTAATGGTTGCCCAAATCTATCAATATACCCAAACATTGAACTACAAATATTAAATGGGTGAATTGTATGGAATGTGCATTCCATCTCAATACAGCTTTTAAAAAATCCAATGGCAAGGCCAAGATAATTTTCTTAATTCTCTCTTTTGGGTATATATAGTATACATGATCTAAATATTTCTGTGCATTTATTATATATTGAAAAGGAAAAGAAAATGAAGGAAATGCCTAAGTTCAACTGGTTTGGGAAATCACTTTGCTGTACAAGTTATCCTGAAATCAGTACAGATTCTGCATCCATTCAAAAAAAGAAGATGAGAAATAAGACAATTTTCTGAAACATTCTCTTAAACATTATCTTCTGCTTTTACATGGCTTAGCTCATGATGGTAACAGAGAGATCATTAAAAAAAAACATTATTTAGCACACCTGGGTGGCTCAGTTGGTCAAGCATCCAACTCAGGATTTTATCTCAGGTCATGATCTTATGGGTCATGGAATCAAGCCAGCTTGGGGCTCTCTGCTGGGCAGGGGTCTGCTTGAAATTCTCTCCATCTCCCTCTGCCTCTCCAACCGCCCCCACCATAAATAAATAAATAAATCTTTAAAAAAATTATTTAGGGGGCGCCTGGGTGGCTCAGTGGGTTAAGCTGCTGCCTTCGGCTCAGGTCATGATCTCAGGGTCCTGGGATCGAGTCCCGCGTCGGGCTCTCTGCTCAGTGGGGAGCCTGCTTCCTCCTCTCTCTCTCTCTGCCTGCCTCTGTGCCTACTTGTGATCTCTCTCTGTCAAATAAATAAATAAAATCTTAAAAAAAATTATTTAGTAGGAAAAAAAGTCCCAATTTCTGTGAAGAATGATGTATAAGTTTCAACTTTCCTAAGGGTAACTACCATAAGAAAAAAATGTATAAAACAAACAACAGAATGAAAGTCAACGTTTAATAAATAAGTATATTGTGAAGATACTAAAATTATACTAAATTAATTATAATGAAAAAGAGAAGGAAGTGGTCCATGGAAATAAGCATCCTAAAACACTTCATATTATTTAACCAACTACAGATTAACTTGACATGTTACATTTCATACATACCTGATTCTTACTCTGAGCCAGTTTTTCCTTTAAGTCTTTTACCTCATCTTCTAAATTCGTACAAGAACGTGATTTCACCTCCAGTGAAGCCTCTGACATAGACAGTGTTTTTAGGGTATTGGCCAGTTCTTCTTGAAGTTGTCTCATAGAAACCTAATAAGACATTTCTGTTACTGGTTTTATAAATCATCTTACTATTAAGATATGTTAACAATATATAACTTTAACCTATGTACCTGGAAAATTTCACTACAAACATCGATTCATCTCCTTTTCCTAACATGTACACATTATGGCTGTTTAATGAATTTGGTTAAATACACAAAAAGATGTTATCTGCCTAGTCAGTATTATGTTACTTAGTTAATTAATTCAGCCCCACTATCCTTTCCTTGTAGGTGAATTTTCCCAAAGCTTCCCAATCGACTGAAGTCTCAAAAAGAAATGGGTATATAGGTGGGACTAGCATTCGTAAATTCTACAGTATGAAATGTTTTCCTTCTTTTTTATTAGAGGCTTCAATTAATGTCAGAGTTCCTCACATGTTCAATCCTCTGCTCAAATCCTTTTAATAGATAACTATCTCAGAACATAAGTGAAGTCATTCTAATGGCCTCCTTCAAGACCCTAGATGACCTGGCTTTCACCTCTCTCCCTGACCTCCATTCCTGCTACACAAGAATTCTGCCACACCTCATTAATCTGAAAATGGAGATCCAATGCCCAATTAATAAATTACAGAGATACAATTCTCTTTCTGTTGGATAAACTTAGGCCCAAATGATAGTAACTGAAGAAGTAGGAAGATTAAATCAAATATAGTTTTGCTAAAGCTCATCACAATTGCCCCAAATTATGATTTAATGAAAAGGAAGGGCCTTCAAAGGATTAAAAGGTCATAAGGATACATGATTTTAGACTAAAAATTCACATTTATATAAATAAGAATAAAATCATGCCAACCTAAAATGTATATAAAGGTACTATGTATAGTTTGCATAAATGTATACATATATTAATGTATATATGTATATACATATATATATTTATTTATACTTATAAATATATACTTGTATATATGTATAAAAAGTACTGAGATACTGTACTTTTTATTCAGTTCACTTGGGAAATCTGGAGCTAACTGTCAAGTTAATCCACTTAATTGAATCTCAATTTCAAAATATGCATGCTTTAAAAATCCTCTATGTTTGCAGTGTTGGCTTTTAAAATATATATACATATATACATGGAGAAAATATATATATACAAACACATATATATACACATATATACATATATACACATATACATATAAACATATATATACATATATTTTATATATAATATATATTTTTTATTTTATATTTTATAAATATATATTAAAAAGTAAAAGTTTAAGAGAACTTAAAAAAATGTTCAAAAGAAGTAGCCTTTTTAAATACAAGGATTTTTATCCTACATGAATAACACAAATTTTAATAAAAATGACAGCTAAATTTGTCATAGATATACAGGTAGATATAGTATGTGAAATAAAATTTCTTTACAAAACACTTAACTAATTCCATCATAGTCTCAAGGTGATTTAGCCTATATTTTAATATAAAAGATCCAAAACTGGGGTGCCTGGGTAGCTCAGTTGGTTAAGCGTCCTACTCTTGGTTTCAGCTTGGGTCATGATCTCAAGGTTTTAAGATCCAACCCTGAGTCAGGCTCTGCACTCAGAGTCTGCTTGAAATTCTTTTTTTTTTTTTAAGATTTTATTTATTTATCAGAGAGAGAGAGAGCGAGCACAGGCAGACAGAGGCAGAGGGAGAAGCAGGCTCCCAGCCAAGCAAGGAGCCCCATGCGGGACTCGATCCCAGGACGCTGGGATCATGACCTGAGCCGAAAGCAGCTGCCCAAGCAACTAAGCCACCTAGGCGTCCCTCTGCTTGAGATTCTTATCCCTCCTTTTCCCTCCCCCTCTACACATCCCCTACTCATGCTCTCTCTCTCTAAAAATAAATAAAATATTTTTTAAAAAATAGCCAACATGCATATTTATTTCAATTTACCCTCCATCCCTTCATTCAGAAAATACACATAGGGTTTATATGAGAAGCCAAGAATTCCAATAAATTAATGATTTTAGCTATAAATATCATAGTTCCTATTAGTATAAAACTAAATTTTTTATCTATTTTATACCTAAGTAATATACATTAAATCAAAGGGATATTATAAATAATAGTGATGGAAATATGCAATTTTTATCAAAGACTTACCAGATTGACATTATTTCTTAGAGTCCTCAATTCCATATCTAGTGCTCTAAGATTAAATTCAAGTTCTTGTTTCATTTCAACTTCTTTCTTATACTGCTCTTCTCTTTTTGTTAGTTCCTCCTGAATCTTTCCATATAAGCTTTCAGCATTTATTCTTTTTTGTTCTTCTTGTTTTAGAGTAAATCTGCAAATAAATGTGCTTATTTTAAAATTTGTTTTGTAAACAATAAAAAGCTCATGTTATGATCTGGTGCCACATATGCTGGTTTATTATCCAAATGAAATTTCTATGTTCTCAATTATTTTCCTTTCTAGGGCTCATGTTTGTAATTTCTCACTTCAATCTCTTCCAAAAGACATATATAGTTGAAAAGAAGCAATGAAAAAGTATTATGCTGCTTAGTACTAGTATCTCTGGGAGACATCTCTGGGAGATACAGTAGGGAAAGGAATTTTGAAATTATTCAAGAAAGAATGGAAAATTATTGTTTTTTCCACATACTAGTAATTACGCCTCCATTAGAAAAGATAATTTAGGCCGGCCGCCACGGCGACCCCGCGAGCTCCGCCGGCCCCGGGATGTTGCTCCGGCCGCGGCGGCCGCCCCCGCCCGCGCCCCCCGCGCCCCCCGCGCCCCCCGCGCCCCCCGCGCCCCCCGCGCCGGCATCCCCAGCCAGCCCGGACCCCGAGCCGCAGCCGGCCGGGGGCGCGCCGGGAACCCCGCCGGGGCGGCCCGCCTCACCGGGCGCGCTGGCGGCGTCCGCGTCCCCCGGGTCCCCCGGCCTCCCCGGGTCGCCCGTGTCCCCGGGGTCGGCGCAGCGCACACCCTGGAGCGCCCGCGAGACGGAACTGCTGCTGCTGGGCACGCTGCTGCAGCCGGCCGTGTGGCGCGCGCTGCTGCTGGACCGCCGCCAGGCGCTGCCCACCTACCGCCGCGTGTCGGCCGCGCTGGCCCGCCAGCAGGTGCGCCGCACGCCCGCGCAGTGCCGCCGCCGCTACAAGTTCCTCAAGGACAAGCTCCGTGACGCGCAGGGCCAGCCGCCCGGGCCCTTCGACGCGCAGATCCGCGAGCTCATGGGGCTGCTGCGCGACAACGGACACCGGCGCCGCGGCCGCCGCCGCTCCCCGGGGCCGGGCGCCCCCCCGCGCGGAGGCCGCCCGGCCCCCGCCGTGCCCTTCTCGCCCGCCGAGCCAGACGTCCCGCCGCCGCCGGCCACGCGCGGCCCCGACGCGGACCGGGCCTGGACGCTCAGGTTCAGCCCGACCCCGCCCAAGTCTGCGGACGCCCCTCGAGCTCCCGGCTCCCCGACGGCGCTCTCCACGGCCGGCCCCGCGCCGGGCTGGCCCGAGGACCGCGAGCCGTTCCGCCTTCCGGGATCCCCGCCGCCGCGGGTCCTGGACCCCGCCCGGGAGGACCCAGACTCGCTGCCCAGCCGCCCCGAGGACCACGCGCCCCCGCAGTCTGCGACCCCGTCGCTGAACGCAGCCCTTCTGCAGACCCTGGGGCACCTGAGCGACATCGTGGCCATCCTGGGCCCCCTGCGCGACCAGCTGCTGACCCTGAACCAGCACGTGGAGCAGCTGCGCGGCTCCTTCGACCGGACCGTGTCCCTGGCCGTGGGCTTCATCTTAGGAAGCGCTGCGGCCGAGCGAGGGGTCCTAACGGACCCCCGAGAGTGAGGCCTGGCCTGCACCCGTCCCTTCTGTAGCACCGTGTCCCCTGTGCCCTGGCCCCACTCTGTGACCCCACCCTACTCCAAATCTAGGTATGTTCAATAAACACATTGTTAATTTCTAATTTAAAAAAAGAAAGAAAAGATAATTTAGTTACTATTTAAAAAGAGAAGTTCCTGTCTCACACGGAGGTCTTTTATCCATTTTGAGTTTATCTTTGTGTATGGTTTAAGAGAATGGTCGAGTTTCATTCTTCTACATGGATAAAAGACCTCAATGTGAGACAGGACTCCATCAGAATACTAGAGGAGAACATAGGCAGTAATCTCTTCGATATAAGCCACAGCAATTCTTTCAAGATATGTCTCCAAAGGCAAAGGAAACAAAAGTGAAAATGAACTTTTGGGACTTCATCAAAATCAAAAGCTTCTGCACAGCAAAGGAAACAGTCAGGAAAACAAAGAGGCAACCCACAGAATGGGAGAAGATATTTGCAAATGACAGTACAGACAAAAGGTTGATATCCAGGATCTATAAAGAACTCCTCATACTCAACACACACAAAAGAGACAATCATAACAAAAAATGAGCAGAAGATATGAACAGACACTTCTCCAATGAAGACAAACAAAAGGCTATCAGACACATGGAAAAATGTTCATCATCACTAGCCATTAAGGAGATTCGAATTAAAACCACATTGAGATAACACCTTACACCAGTTAGAATGGCCAAAATTAGCAAGACAGGAAACAACATGTGTTGGAGGGGATGTGGAGAAAGGGGAACTCTCTTCCACTGTTGGTGGGAATGCAAGTTAGTGCAGCCACTTTGGAGAACAGTGTAGAGATTCCTCAAGAAATTAAAAATACAACTTCCCCATGATCCTGCAAATGTTCTACTGGGCATTAATCCCAAAAATACAGATGTAGTGAAAAGAAGGGCCATCTGTACCCCAGTGTTTATAGCAGCAATGGCCACGGTCGCCAAACTGTGGAAAGAATCAAGATGCCCTTCAATGGATGAATGGATAAGGAAGATGTGGTCCATATACACTATGGAGTATTATGCCTCCATCAGAAAGGATGAATACCCAACTTCTGTAGCAACATGGACGGGACTGGAAGAGATTATGCTGAGTGAAATAAGTCAAGCAGAGAGAGTCAATTACCATATGGTTTCACTTATTTGTGGAGCATAACAAATAGCAAGGAGGACAAGGGGTGTTAGAGAGGAGAAGGGAGTTGGTGTAAATTGGAAGGGGAGGTGAATCACGAGAGTCTGTGGACTCTGAAAAACAATCTGAGGGGTTTGAAGGGGCGGGGGATGGGTGGTCAGTGTAGCAGGTGGTGAGTATTATAGAGGGCATGGATTGCATGGAGCACTGGGTGTGGTGCAAAAATAATGAATACTGTTATGCTGAAAATAAATAAAAAATAAGTTAAAAAATATAAAAAATAAAAGAAAAAAACAAATAATTTAAAAAATGTATGTGAAAAGCCTTCTGTTGAAGATTATACATGCAAATTTGGACTGTAGCTCTATAAAAGAAACATATGGATTATTTTGGAGAAAATGGTCTATAGCAAATTTTCAGTTTTAGATAACAGAATACTCAAATATACACCTTGCCAATTCTCATCGCAGGTGACACTCAAATTACACATTTATACATCTTTTTTTTTCTTTTTTTAATTTATTTTTTATTTATTTTCAGCATAACAGTATTCATTATTTTTGCACCACACCCAGTGCTCCATGCAATCTGTGCCCTCTATAATACCCACCACCTTGTACCCCGACCTCCCACCCCCCGCCCCTCCAAAACCCTCAGATTGTTTTGCAGAGTCCACAGTCTCCCATGGTTCACCTCCCCTTCCAATTTCTCCCAACTCCCTTCTCCTATCTCCCCATGTCCTCCATGCTATTTGTTATGCTCCACAAATAAGTGAAACCATATGATAATTGACTCTCTCTGCTTGACTTATTTCACTCAGCATAACATATAATGTATTATTGGTTTCCCCTATTATCCATTTAATAAATCATTTGAAAACTCTTTTTATAACAACACAGGATCTATATTAAGTAAATAATAAAGAGTAATATGTGCTTGCAGCATAGACTTTTGAATTAATTTCATCAACATATAAGAGAGATGCTGAAAATCTTAGCAGTAATCATTTTCTATTTCACCTTTTAATCACGCATATGTTTAAAACTAGTTTTTAAAATTTTTTCTGTCTTGAGAAAAATGGCCATTTTCTACTCTGTTGATGGGCATATAAATTAATATAAAATTTCCTGAGAACAATTTAAAAATAGGATCAAAGATGTTCTTTAAAAATTTTTATACTTTAACAACACTACATTGAAGAATTTATTCTGAGTAACCAGAAATGTAGAAACAGATTTATATAAAAAACATTCCTTAAAGCATTAATTAAAGTATAGAAAAATGGGGGTAAAAAACCCAAAATTCAATTTGGTAAATAATGAGGTTTCCACATGGTGGATTTCTATATGGTCATTAAAATTATGATTTGGAATATTCATTAAATTATTAAAAGTATTCACTGTTAAGAACTTGCTATATTATTTTGAAGAATGTCATACTTCACAATACTAAAGAAGTTTTCTTCCCTATAAAATCCAAGGTAAGTTAGCAATTTCAAAACATCTACACATCTGTAGATAAAAGTAAATAATTCAAGGGGTGCCTCGTTGGCTCAACTGGTAGAGCATGTGACTCTTGGTATCACTCTTGACTTCAAGCCCTACATATGTTGGGTGTGGAGCCTATTAAAAAAAAAACACACAAGGTAAATAGTACAAGTATTTCCTTAAAACCAAGATATCATACCTCAAACTGCAGAGTTCATCCTCCCATTTTATTTTTTGAAGCTCCAACTTAGATATCATTTCTTTTGTTTTTGATAGGTTCTTTTGTAGTCCCTTAGCCATATTTTCCATTTTTTTATTTTTTCTTTTAAGTTGTTCACATTGATCTTGTTTAAGTTCTATTAGTCTTTCATATGAAAGAACCACATTCTGGGTTTTCAATAAACTGACAGGATCTACATCAGAGAAAAAACAAAAACAAATAAAATATATAGGGCACCTGGGTGGCTCAGCTGCTTAAGCATCTGACTCTTGGTTTCAGCTCAGGTCATACATAATCCCAGAGTTGTCGGATCGAGCCCTGCATTGGGCTCCACTCAGCACAGAGTCTGCTTGAGATTCTATCCACCCTTCCTCCCTCCTGCTCTTTTCTTTCCCACACCCCCAGTCATGTTCGTTCTCAAATAAATTAATTAAATATAAAAAAAATTAAATAAAATATATGAGTACTTTTTGCATATAAAAGACTATATGCTTTCACATTCACTCATTCATACATTAAACAAATATATATTCAATGATTTCAATATCAAATATATTACTGGGATGCCTGGGTGTCTCAGTTGGTTAAGCATCTGCCTTCAACTCAGGTCATGATCCCAGGGTCCTGGGATCAAGCTCTACATTGGGCTCCCTACTCAGTGGAGAGTCTGCTTCTCCCCCTGTCCCTGCCCCTCCCCCTGCTTATGCACTCTGTCTCTTAAATAAATAAAATTTTTAAAAAAGCAAAACATATTACACTAAGCTCTGCAGATCTCTGGCTTTTATTTAGCTTAAAGTCTAGGGAAGGAGAACACAATTATAAATTCAGATAGTTCCTCTAATAAAAGAGTTCTATGATCACATAACATAACTTGATCTATGGTAAGAAGGGAAGATTTCCCTGAGGAACTATTCTGAGAAATGAAGGAGGAGCAGGAAGCATGTGAGCAAACGAGGAAGGAGAGCATTAAAGACAGTCTACAGCATGTGCCAAAGTTCTATTGCAATCTGCTTCTGGCCAAGATGGAGTAACAGGTACTGATTTATCTTCCTACCTGAAAAAAGCCAAACAAAAACAGGTAAAATACACTTTAAAATCATTTTCAAAGGAATTCAGGCAATGAAGGACAATGATCCCTGAAAACATAGGAAGTTAGCCTAACACATACCTGAGCTCACTGCCTTGGGACAATTTCCAGGCCATGACACAGGTGAAAAAACTGACAGACTCCACCAGACTCCCTGAGTTGAGGTGATGAAACTGAGTCTGGTGAAACTAAGACAGATGAGATCAGAGGTCAAAGCCCTGGTGAGGAGAAAGCAGAACAAAGAAAGAACCCTGGAGATCAGAAGAGTAATAACCAATGCATGCCCGTAAGGAAATCTCCTGCAACCGGGGGAAAGATCCATCTAGAAAGAGCAGAGGAAACCCTTCCTGGAGCTCACATGGCACCAGGGGCAGTATCTATCCCCATTAGCCATGCTGGAAAAACTCATAACCTGCAGCACAATGAATAGAGTTAAGTAGGTCGTGCCTCAGCAGTGGGGAATTATGAGCTCTAGGCTGAACACTACTCTGGATTCACCTAACAATTCATAAGAGCAGAATGGGAAAGGATCAAACTGTTTGTCATTAACTGAGCTAGAACTCCAAAGAAAGCATAAAAAGGTAAGTGGAGGCATAGAAGCTAATTTTTGAAAAACCAAATAGCACTTACAGAGATGTAAATTATATCAGACATGAAAAACACACTGGATTGAAATAAACACATATTAGACAGCTCAAAATAAGAGACTGAAATTTGACATCGGAAAGCTGTGAGAAAACTTCAAGTAACTAATATACAGTTCCCCAAAGAGGTAGAGGAAAGGAACAAGAAAAAATATTTGAAGAAAAAACGATGGAGGCATCTGAGTGGATTCGTTGTGGGTGTCCACCTTCAGCTCAGGTCATGATCTCATGATCTCAGGGTCCTAGGATCAAGCCCAGTGTTAGACTCCCTGATTAGAGGGGAGTCTGATTCTCCCCCTCCTTCTGCCACTCCTCCCTGGCTCGTGCACTCTCTCTTTCTCCTTCTCTCTCTCAAATAAATGAATACAATCTTTTTTAAAAAAGAAAAGAAAAAATGGCCAAAACCTTTCTAAACTTAATGAAAACTACAAACCCACAGATCCAGAAGGATCTGGCTAGGAGTGAAGAAAAGGAAGTAAAACTTTATAATTTTCTTAAACGACATATGATCTGTTATAACATTACTAGATGGAGGACTATGATGCTTAGGTCATATACTTTAGGCTCTAATCACCAAAATAGCAAAACTACAGAGTTACAGCTTGTAAGAAAAATACATACATACACATACACACACACATAAATAAAACTAAATCATAAAAATTACTTGATCAATCTGAAAGAAATCAGAAAAGAAGAGAATGCAATGAAGATTGGAATGGACAAATTGAAGTCAAACAACATGATGACAGATTCAAATCGACTACATCAATAATCACATTAAATGAAAATGGTCTGAAAGCCTCAATGAAATGGCAGACATCAAAATGGATAAAAAAGGAAGACCCAGCTATCTGCCACCTATGAAAAAAATGCATTTTAAATGTAAAAACTACAAATGTGTTAAGAGGCCAGAAACATGACAGACCACACTAACACTGGGCAAAAGAAAGCTGAGCCTGAGTGGTTACATTAATACCACACAAAATAGATTTCAAAACAAAAAACATTAGCAGCAGTAAATAAGTTCGTTTAATAATGATAAAACAGTCAACTAAAGGAAGCATAATAAACCTAAATATTTATGCATTTATTAACAGGTTCAAAATACATAAAGTAAAATTGACAGAACTTCAGTGGAACAAGCAAATTCACAATTATAGTCTGAAGGCAGAAAATCAGCAAGGACATAGTAGACTTGAACACCACTGTTCTTCTCAAGCATCCATGGAACACTTACCGAAAGAGACGATATTCTGGATCATAAAATAAATTATAATAGGAGAAGTAAGTAAAAAGAACTGAAGTCATAAGAGTGTGTTTTATGACCACAAAGAAATCAAATTATAAATCAAGAATAAAAATATCTCTGGAGAATACTCAAATATTTGCAAACTAATTAACACACATCTAAATAAACCCTGGGTCAGGGTGCCTGGGTGTCTCAGTCAGTTAAGTGTCTGCCTTCGGCTCAGGTCATGATCTCAGCGTCCTGGGATCAAGCCCCACACTGGGCTCCCTGATTAGAGGGGAGTCTTCTTCCCCCCTCCCAGCTCATGCTCTCTCTTTCTCTCTCTCTCACTCTCAAATAAATAAATTTTAAATAACCCCTGGGTCAAAGAAGTAAAGAAAAAAGAAATTAGAAAATATTCTGAACTGAATGGAAATGAACATATAACACATAAGAATTTCTGGAATCCTGCAGTAGCAGCACACACATGAACATTTATAGCACTGAATGTATGTACTAAAAAAGAAGAAAAGCCTCAAACTGATGACCTTTGGCTCCACCTTAAGAAATTAGTAAAATAGTAGTTAAAGAAAAGTTTGATAAACTTTGGTTATGTAGAAAAATCTGACAGAATTTTTTAAAAAGCTACTAAAACTAATAAGTAAACTTACTAAGTTCAAGAATAAACCTGGACCCATACCCTGTATCATAAATAAAAAAGAATTCAAAATGGGGGTGCTTGCATGGCTCAGTCAGTTAAGTGGCTGCCTTCGGCTCAGGTCATGATTCATGGGTCCTGGGATCGAGCCCCATGTCCAGCCCTCTGCTCAGCAGGGAGACTGTTTCTCCATCTCCCTCAGCCTGCCATTCCCCCTGCTCATGATTTCTCTGTCAAATAAATAAATAAACAAATAGAATCTTAAAAAAAAAAAAAGAATACAAACTAGATCTCACGGATCACAGATCGAAATGTAAGACCTAAAACTATAAAACTTTGTTATTCAACTGCAAAACTTCTAAAAGAAAGCAGAGAGAAAACCTCTGAACTTGTGCTAGGCAAATATTTCTCATATAGGAACACCAAAAGCAAAAATTCATAAAAGAACAAAGGTATAAACTGGACTTCATCAAAAAAGAAAAACTGCTCTTCAAAAGATATTGCTGAGAGAATGAAAAGTCACAGTCTGGGAGAAAATCTTTGCAAAAAAAAAATACAGGTGATAAAGGAACTATATCTAGAATATACAAAGAATTCTCAAAACTCAACAGGTAAGAAAACCCAATTTTTAAAGTGACAAAGGATTTGGACAGTTCAAAGAAGATATACAGATGGCAAATAAGCCCACAAATATATGCTCAACATTATAAGTTATTAGGGAAATGTATATTAAAACCATAATGATACATATACTACAGTCCCATCAGAACATCTGAGATTTAAAAAACTGACAATACTAAGTGTTCATGAATATACAGGGAGAAATCAGAACTCTCAGACATTGCTGGTGGGAACTGAAAATGGTGCAACTACTTTAGAAAACCATTCGGCAGTTTCATAATGAGGGATTACAAAGAGACACGAGACGTAAGGGTTATTTACCTGCCTGAATTACAGTTATGGTTTCATATGCATATACATATGTCAAAACTATCAAATTATACACTTTATACATGTGCAGTTGTCCTAACTTAAGCTGTTGAGGGGAAAAAAGCTCTATTGTAAGGAAAAATATCTAAAACAGTGACTGAGATATGGACAGAAGAATATGAAACAATCCAAGATGAGGCTGAGAACTGTGGTCTTTCATCCCAGAACGATGAGAAGTAATAGCTAAGCTTTAAGCGAGGGGGTCACGTGATGAAATATAAATTTTTTAAAAATATATGGTAACTATGGTTGCAGAGTAGACCAAGATTCTGGGAGGAGGCATGACAAGGAAAACGGTCCCGAGGTTGTTTCAGTATTCTAGGACAAATATAGTGGTAACCTGGCCTTGGGTGAAGGCACAGAAGAGGAGAGTTAACACACATCAGGTGTGCCATTCCCATGATGAAAAGTATAGTGGAAATTACGGCTCTTTGCTAAGAGTATTCAACATTTCTCTATTTTCATATAAAATGTATTTCTGAGATGAGTAGCTCTATAACACATCAGTGTTGTATGGTACAGCACTAGACAAGAAGTGCACATATTACTATAGTAATGTACATACAAAGGCTTCATATTTACACAATGGTCTTACTTTTACAATACATACCATGCTGTTCAGTTAGCAACATGCAAGCCATATGATGACAGTCAGGCATGTGGAAATCCTCCGAAATTGTTTCAGATGACAAAGTTAAGTCATTGAAGTCATCCATAGAATCAATTGTTTTTTTGACCTACAAATAAATAATACTACTTCAAAATGTTCCCTGAATATTGATAAAATATACTGAGTGTAGAGAGATGATAAATACACATATCTCTTTATAGGAGCAAAAAAAAAGGTACTTTCAAAAGGACTGATTTTTATCAAAACGACCTTTATCAATAGCTAGTGTTTCTGAACAACTTTTTCAAAGTATATGTCTGTACAACAAAGGCAGATTTTCTCTTTTTTCACTATACCTTTCCTAAAGTAATCTTTTATCATGGAATAATATTCCTGATAAACATTATTTATTAAAATAACATAATAAAATAAAAATTTAAAAATTAATAAATAAAAAAATCTTCTATATATGTATTTACCTCTTCCTTGACATTAGACGTTTTCTTTGAAGATCTAAAAAAAAACAATTCTTTTCAGTCAAATATTAAATACTTAAAATATAAGGAATATCTAAATCATATCTAAACTATATTATTAATAATGTTAACAAAGCACTAAATTCAGATCAAACTGAGCAAAGGAAAATCATAACATTACTTGCATTATTTGATACAAAGAAATATACCACATTTTTTGTTGTCATTTTCAATAAATCAAGCTTTTACTGGTTCTAAAAACTATTTGGAAACTGCAAGTTAAGTTCTGATATGGAAGAAACCCTTTTTAAATAATCATGATATTAGTGTTTTGAGGATCTATTGTGTAAATACTATGCATTTATGAAAACTTCACATGTTTTAAAGCTATTTTAAGCCTCACAACAATCTTACAAAACATAGGTAATTATATTAGGTATTTTACACAGGAAGAAAATGAGGCACAGAAAAAAGTAACTTCCCAAAGCTAGTACAGGTGGTCAGGAGTAGACCCAGAATTCAAATCCAGGAAATGTGCCTTCAAAACACGTGTTTTACAGCATATGGTGAAAGTAATATTTAAGTGTTTTTAAGTAATCGGATAGCAAATGAATCTATTAGTATTCCATTTTTAGCTATAATTGTAATAATAATTCATAAATCTTAACCATTTTTTAAATAAAAAGACTACATATGTAGGCAATATTGAAAATCTACTTTCAAACAACTCAAGATTTGCTTCTTCTACAGAAGCTGATCAATGGGCATTCATTTATTTATTCAACTGTTTACTCCCAAACAGACACTTATTGAGTATACTATATATGTGTCAATGACACTGTTGGTACAGGAATCTTCGGCTTTTGTAATTTAGAACTTTATAAACCAAAAGTAATAATCTATGATAGATTGATAAATAAAATCTTCCCCCTTCCCCCAGAATCTAAACAAATATTAAGTAAATATAACCAGATAATACAAAGTCCCTAATAAATGCATAACCATTCATGATACTGTCAAAGGCACTGAATATCTAAAATTATCAAGGAATGGGGGTGCCTGGGTGACTCAGTGGGTTAAAGCCTCTGCCTTCAGCTCAGGTCATGAACCCAGGGTCCTGGGATCAGGTCCTGCATTGGGCTCTCTGCTCAGCAGGGAGCCTGCTTCCCTTCCTCTCTCTCTGCCTACTTGTGATCTCTCTCTCTCTCTGTGTCAAATAAATAAATAAAATCTTTAAAAAAACAAAAGCTAATGTTTTGGGGAGCCTGGGTGGCTCAGTTGGTTAAGCCACTGCCTTTGGCTCAGTGGCCTTCTCCCCTCTTGTGCTCTCTCTTACTCTCTATCCCTCTCTCTTAAATAAATGCTCGACATTTCTCTTATACCATACACAAAGATAAACTTGAAATGGATCAAAGACCTCAATGTGAGGCAGGACTCTATCAAAATCGTAGGGGAGAACAGAGGCAGTAATCTCTTCGACATAGGCCACAGCAGCTTCTTTCAAGACGTCTCCAAAGGCAAAGGAAACAAAAGTGAAAATGAACTTTTTGGGACCTCCTCAAGAAAAAAAAGTTTCAACAAATGAAACAATCAACAAAACAAAGATACAACCCATGGAATAGGAGAAAATATTTGCAAATGACACTACTGACAGAAGGCTGATATCCAAGATCTAATAAAGAACTCCTCAAACTTAACACAAAAAAAAAAAACAGAAAATCACATCAAAAAATGGGCAGAGACATGAACACACACTTCTTCAAAGAAGACATACAAATGGCTAATGAACACATGAAAAAATGGTCATCTTCACTAGCCATCAGGGAGATTCAAACCAAAACCACATTGAGATACTACCTTACACCAGTTAGAATGGCCAAAATCAACAAGACAGTGAACAACAAGTGTTGGAGAAGATGTGGAGAAAGGGGAACCCTCTTACACTATTGGTGGGAATGCAAGTTGGTACAGCCACTTTGGAAAACAGTGCAGAGATTCCTTAAGAAATTAAAAATAGAGCTTCCCTATGACCCTGTAATTGCACTACTGGGATTTACCCCAAAGATACAGATGTAGTGAAAAGAAGAGCCATCTGTACCCCAATGTTCATAGCAGCAATGGTCACAATCCCCAAACTGTGGAAAAAGCCAAGATGCCCTTCAACAGACAAATGGATAAAGAAGATATGGTCCATATATACAATGCAATATTATGCCTCCATCAGAAAGGGTGAATACCCAACTTTTGTATCAACATGGACAGGACTGGAGGAGATCATGCTGAGTGAAATAGGTCATGCAGAGAGAGCCGATTATCATATGGTTTCACTTATTTGTGGAGCAAATAATAACATGGAGCACATTGGGAGATAGAGAGGAAATGTGAGTTGGAGGGAATCGGAGGGGGAGACAAACCATGAGAGTGGTGGACTCTGAGAAAAAAACTGAGGGTTTTGGAGGGGTTGGGGTGGGGGGTTGGTTGAGCCTGGTGGTGGGTATTAAGGAGGGCACAAATTGCATGGAGTGCTGGGTGTGGTCCATAAACAATAAATATTGGAGCACTGAGAAAAAATTAAATTTTAAAAAATCCTTTAAAATATTTTTAAAAGATTTAATAAACTGATGTTTTCTAATAATTTTACTGGTAAAGAATAAAAAACCAGTTTTTTGTAAAATTCTGCTAGCCATCTCAATTCATTTATTAGTTCACAGAACAGCTATGAAGTCCAACCATATATAAGCAAATACACATCCCTTGCTTCAAAGATTGATAAATATACAATTACAATACAATGTCTTTGTGGCAACAAAACAGCTGTGGACCTCTTTGTAGGAGCTGTGGAACCAAGCATCATAAACCAAGGGACCTAGGAAAACTCTTGCCTACCCGTGCATCAGATAACAGACACACTCACTACAGTCCTAGCTATAGAGCCAGCAATAGCCCACAGACTGGCTCCAGCCCCTTCCTCTCAACCACATCTGGGAGCCCTTGGAACACACTTAGATAATCACCCATTGAAGAGAGAGCCTTTTTGGAAAACTAGATTTCTTTTTTTTTAAGATTTTATTTATTTATTTGACAGAGAGAGATCACAAGTAGGCAGAGAGGCAGGCAGAGAGGAGGAGGAAGCAGGCTCCCTGCTGAGCAGAGAGCCTGATGTGGGACTCGATCCCAGGGCCCTGAGATCATGACCTGAGCTGAAGGCAGCAGCTTAACCCACTGAGCCACCCAGGCGCCCAAGGAAAACTAGATTTCTTACAGTAAAGTTCCAGCACACCACTAGAGCAAAAACAAAGCAAAACAGGTTTGGATACACTGGAAAGGTAGTCATTAAAGACTACTTCAAATGCAAAGACAGCAATGTAAAACTTCAAAGAATATAAAAAATCAAGGAAATATGATACCACAAAATGATCACAATAATCTTCCAATAATTGATCTCAAACACATGAAGATCAGTAGTTTATCCAAAAAAGAATTCAAAATAGCAGTTTTAAGTAAACTCAGTGAGCTACAAGAAAACACAAAAAGCCAATTCAGGAGTGCCTGGGTGGCTCAGTCTGTTAAGCGCCTGACCTTTGATTCTGTTTCAGGTCATGGTCGCAAGGTCATGAGATCCACCCCTGCATCGGACTTATGCTCGGTGCAGTCTGCATGTCCCTCTCCTTCTCCCACTCACCCGGCTGACACATATGCTCTCTCTAAAATAAATAAATAAACAAACAAATAAAATCTTAAAAAAACAAAAAAAGCCAGTTCAATAAGATGAGAAAAATACTAGAAGAACAAAATGAGAAGTTTAATAAAGAGTAGGAAGGGCACCTGGGTGCTCAGTCAGTTAGGTGTCTGACTCTTGGTTTTAGCTCAGGTCATGACCTCAGGATTGTGGGATTGAGCCCCAGGTCTGCTTGACATTCTCTCTCCCTCTCTCTGTCCCACCCCCAACCTGATCTCTTTCACTTTATCTCTCAATAAATAAATAAAATATATATTTTTTAAAAGAGCTGGAAATAGTTAAAAAAATAACTAAAAATTTTTGGAGCTGAATAATATAGTGAATGAAATGGAAAAAAGCAATAGAAATCACTGACAAGGGGCGCCTGGGTAGCTCAGTTAGTTAAGCGTCTGCCTTCAGCTCCCGTCATGATTTCAGGGTTCTTGGATCCAGCCTGGCATCAGGCTCCCTGCAGGGTTACTGCTTCACCCTCTCTCTCTGCCTGCTTCTCTGCCTACGTGTGATCTTTCTTTCTCTGTCAAATAAATAAAAATAAAATCTTTTTAAAAAGAGAGAGAGAGAGAAAAGAAATTACTGAGAGGAAAATGGATCAAAAAAATTTCTGTGAATTTAAAATTTTCAAATTTTAGAACTTTCAAATTATCCAATCAGTGGAGAAAAAAGAAAAAAGAAAGAAAAGAATGAGAAAAGCCTATGTGATTGTGGGATACCACTAAAAGAAACAACGTGTAAATTACTGCAGTTCCAGAAGGAGCAAAAGGGAGAAAAAGACATAAAGCTTAAAGAAGTCATGGGTGAGAACTCTCAAACCTGGGGAAACATTTGGAATCCAAGTTTATGGAGCTCAGTCATCAAAAAAACTAATTAAAGAGATTTTCTCCAAAATACATTATAATAAAACCATCGAAAATCAAAATCAAAGAGAGAATCATAAAAGCAGCAAGAGAAAAGAAGCTTGTCACCTACGAGTGAACCCTCATAAGGCTATTAGCAGTTTCTCAGCAGAAACCTTATATGCCAGGAGAAGAATAGGATTGTATATTCAAAATGCTGACAGAGGGGCTCCTGGGTGGCTCAATGGGCTGGGCCTCCGCCTTCAGCTCAGGTCATGATCTCTGGGTCCTGGGATTGAGCCCCACATCGGGCTGTCTGCTTGGGGGGAGCCTGCTTCCCCCTCTCTTCAGCCTGCTGTTCTGCCTACTTGTGATCCCTCTCTCTGTGTCAAATAAATAAAATCTTTTAAAAAAATGCTGAGAGAAAAGAACTGCCAACCAAGAATACTTTACTGAGCAAAATTATCCTATAGAACTCAATCAAATCAAATCAGTAAGTTTGATACACATTAACAGAATGAAAAAAAATTACATGATCATCTCAATATGTGCAGAAAAAGCATTTGATAAAATTCAACATCTTTTCATGATAAACACTCTCAATAAAGTGGGTACCAAAGTATCATACCTGAACATAATTAAGACCACATAGGAAAAACCCACAGCTAACATCATACTCAGTGGCAAAACACTGAAAGTTTTTCCTCTAAGTTCAAGAATAAGACAAAGGCACTCACCTTACCACTCGTATTCAACATCAGACTAGATAAATAAATGAAAGGCATCCAGATCAGAAAAGAAGAAATCAAATTGTCTTTGTCTGCAGAGGATACGATCTTACATATAGAAAATCCTGAAGACACCACCAAAAAGCTGTTGGAACTTGCAAAGATGAAGGATACAATATCCACATATACAAATCCATTACATTTCTATACATTAACCCAAAAAATCTGAAAAAGAAATTTAAAACTACCATTCACAAAAGCATCAAAAAGAACAAAATACTTAGGAATAAACTTAACCAATGAGGTGAAAGATATGTACACTAAAAACTATGAGACTTTGATCAAAGAAACATCAGACACAAATAGGAAGATAACTCATTATTTATAGCTTAGAAAAATCAACATTAAATATCCACATGACTCAAAGCCATCTGTAGATTCAAGGCAATCCTTGTCAAAATTCCAGGGACATTTTTCAGAGAAATAGGAAAAAGAATCCTTAAATTTATATAGAACAAAAAGCACCCCAAATAAGCAAATCATTCCTGGGAAAGAACAAAGCTGGAAGCATCACACTTCCTGTTTTCAAACTGTTACAAAGGTATAAAAATCAAAATAGGATGACCGTTCATTAAAAAAAAAAAAAAAACCACAAAACCCAAAGAAAAAAGAATCAAGAACTGGACAATAAACCCATGGATGTAGTCAACTAAAATTTGATGAGGGAGCTAAGCACACTCAAGGAAGAAAAGATAATCTCTTCAATAAATGATCCTGAGAAAACTGGATATTCACATGCAGAGAATGAAACCAGACCCCTAACTTACACCACTCATAAAAATTAACCAAAACTGGGTTAAAGACTTAAATATATAACCTTAAACCATAAAACTCCTACAAGAAAACAGGGGGAAATCTCCCTGATATTGCCAACAGTTGGCAATGATTTTGGATGTGATATCAAAAGTACAAGCAACAAAAGCAAAAACAGTGGAGCAAGCAATGTTTCTGCATGGCAAAAGAAACGAGCAACCCTAGTTCCATTTACGTTGAATATATAGGGGAAGGAAAAGAAAAAATAAGATAAAAACAGTGATGGAAGCAAACCGTAAGGGACTCTTAACTAGAGAAAAAAAAACAGGGCTGCTGGAGGGGAGGTGGGCGGGAAGATGGTCTAAATGTGTGGTGGGCATTAGAAGATGGTCTAACTATTTGGTGGGCTCATCACTTGTGAGGAGCACTGGGTGTTACATGCAAGTGATAAATCACTAAAGTCTACCCCTGAAACTAATAATACAATATATGTTAACTAAGTTGAATTTAAATAAAATCTAAAAAACAAAGCAGAAACAAGTAACATAATGAACAAGCAACCTACAGAATGGATGAAAATATATGTAAACCACACTATCTGAGAAAAGGTTAATATGTAAAGTATTTAAAACATTCATACAATTCAACAGCAAAAAAACACAATTCAGTTAAAAACTGGGCAAGGCATCTTAATAGACAGCTTTCCTCAGAAGATATTCAAATGGCCAACAGGACCAAAAAATGGGCTCAACATCACTATTCATCAGGGAAATGCATATCAAAACCATAATGATATATCTATCACTTCACACCTGTTAAAATGGCTTACATCAAAAAGGGAAGAGATACCACTGGCAAAGATGTACAGAAAAGGGAATCCTTACACACTGTTACAGGACTGTAAACTGGTACAGCCACTGTGCAAAACAGTGTGGAGGTTCCTCAACAAACGAAAAAATAGAACTATCAGAATATCCAGTAATCCCATTTCTGGGAACATTCTGACAGAAATGAATCAGTATCTCAAAGAGGTATCTGTCCCTCTACATTTACTGCAGCATTATTTACAACAGCCAAGACACGGAAACGACCTATGTGCCCATCAGTGGATCCACTGATTTAAAAATGTGGTATACACTTACAATGGAATATTTTTAGCCACAAAAAAAAGAGGGAAACCCTGCCATCTGCAACAACATGAATGAACCTTGAGGGAATTAAGCTAAGTGAAGGAAGTCACGCAAAAAGATAAATACTCTATGATCTGACTTACTCATGGAATTTTGAAAAAAAAACAAAACACATTTATAGATTTGTGGTTGCCAGGGGTAGGAAGCTGAGGGAAATGGGTAGATATTGGCTAGAGGGTAAAAACTTCCTGTTACAAGAAGAGTAAGATCTGAGGATCTAATGTACAGAATGATGATTACAGTTAATAATACTGTTATATATTAAGAAGTTGCTAAAAGAGTTGTTAAAAAAGAAATGATAATTATATGAGGTGATAGAGCTATTAACACTATTAACATTTTACAATATAAAAGTATATTAAAGTAATACAGGTATACCTTACATTTACACAGTTATCTGTCAATTATACCTCAAAAAATCTGGACAAAATTCAACAATACTCAGATGTCAAAAATAGCAAATATGTGCTTAATTTTGTTTGAAAATAAAATTATTTGGGGGTGCCTGGGTGGCTCAGTCGGATAAGGTCTGCCTTCAGCTCAGGTCATGATCTCCAGGTCCTGGGATCGAACCCCAAATCAGGCTCCCCACTGAGCTTCTCCCTCTCCCTTTGCCCCTCCCTCCTGCTCATACTCTCTCTCTCACAAATAATTTCTTTTTAATTTTCTTAAAGAAAATGATTTGGTAACTTTTGTATACTTTTAGCTTACTATTTAATCCTAATATAAAAGCTAGATTTACTAATACAAAATTATAATTACTTTTTAATAGACTAAATGCATGCAAGAGACTATTATTAGCATATACCTACATAAACTCACAAAAAGACTAAATTTCCCACAAGAGATTATTAATTTAGGAATTGAGCATGAGCCCCTAAGAGCACTGTAAACAAAAACAAAGCTAGCAATTATTGTTTTAAAACTGTTAAACAGATAACTCTAATCTTACTCATGAGTGAAGTAAATACAATAAACAATAAACTACACAGGCAAAATAGCCAGTAGTAGAGGAGAAAAACTAAAGCAGAGAAATCAAATTTTGATGTGCTATAGGATAACTAACAAATCAGGATATTTCCTGAAATATAGGATAACCAAGAAAGGCCTTAATTTTTTTTAAGATTTTATTTATTTATTTGACAGAGAAAGAGATCACAAGTAGGCAGAGAGACAGGCAGAGAGAGAGGGGGAAGCAGGCCCCCCTGCTGAGCAGAGAATCCTATGCAGAGCTCCATCCCAGGACCCCTGCATCATGACCTGAGCTGAAGGCAGAGATTCAACCCACTGAGTCACCCAGGCACCCCGAAAGGCCTTAATTTTTAAGCAAATCTTAAAAAAAAAAGGAAGGAGCAAGTAGCAAGCAAGCAATATGAGAGTATTGATGGGAAAAGCACTCCAGAGTCAACAGCAAGTAGAGAGGTATGCTCAAAGTGTTTATAGTGAGCAAAAAAGAAAAAAAAAAGAAAAACATTCAGTGTGCCTCAACAGAGTGAAAAGGACAGAAAATAGGAGTTCAAATCAAGGAGAGGTGGTAAACAATAGGGAGAGACCCGAGATGAATAGATCATAAAAGGCCTTGTAGGTGTTAGAAAAAACTTTGGCACATACTCTGAGTGAAATCGGAGACAATTGGGGTTTGAGCAGAGGAAGACATAATCTGACTTGTGTTTTAAAAGATACACTGTGTTTAGAATAAATGGAAAAAGAAAAGGCAAAAGAACAAACAAACAAGAAGACCAATTAGTTAATTATTACACTTATACAGACAACAGATGACAGTGGCTTGGTCATGGAGGATGTGTTTGGCTTCTGGATATATTTTGAAGGAAGACCTGACAAGATTTGCTGACAGAGTAGATGGGACATGTATGAAAAAGAAAAAGACAGGAGTCAAAGATGATACCAAGTTTTTTGGCAGAGCAACTAGAAGAATTGTCATTAACTTAATTGGGAAAGACAAGAAGGGAAAGTATAAGAAAGAATATCAGTAGTTCAATTTTGGACATGTTAAGTTTGCAATACCCAATAACTATCCCAAAGAAATATCAAATAGGTAGTTTTATATGTAGGTCTGGAATTCCACAGAGAGATGTGGGCTGGCGATACAACCTTGAGGATCATTAGAATATACAAGATAGTAAAAGTCAAGAGAAGGAAGATCAAGGACTGATTCCTGGAAGACTTCAATGTGGAAGAGGTGGAGAATGAAGAGAAAGAAGCAAATCGGGCTGAGATATACAGACTAGAAAGGCAGGGGGGAAACCAGGTGAGTGAGTGATATTCTGAAAGCTAAATGAAGACAGAATTTTGGAGAAGAGAGTTTTCCAATGGGTCAAAGATTGCTGATAGGTTAAATAAAATGAGATCTAAGAAATTATGTCTAGATTTATTAAAATGAAAATCAGTGGTAACCTTTGAAAAATCAATTCTGGAATAATGGGAGTGAAAATTACTAGTGATAATTCAAGAGTGAATGGGAGGGAAATAAGGATCACTGAGTGTACATGGTTCTTTTAAGGATTTCATAGCTAAGTGGAATGATTATAGATGACTTAATTTTCTTGTTTAGTTCAATCCTTACATAATGATGGCGTAGTATTTTTGTAATATCTTGAAGTTTTTTAAATTGCATACATGTAGCACTATTTTTTTTAAGTGCCTGACCAAGGGTACGCCTGAGTGGCTTAGTCGGTTAAGTCTCTGATTCTTGGTTTGGCTCAGGCCATGATCTCAGGGTTGTGAGATCAAGCCCTGCACAGGGCTCTGCTCTCAGTGCCAAGCCGGCTTGTCCCCACCACCACACCTCAAACCCAACTCTCTTTCTAATATAAACAAATAAAATCTTTTAAAAAAGCCAGACCAAGGCATTAAATAATTCATGAAATTATACAAGCAAAAGACTCCTTAAAAATTTTCTAATATTATATAACCTGATTATCACTTTTCTCACGCTTAGAAAGACCACAGAAAAACTCTAAGTTCCAACAGCAGTATTTCATGCTTGATAAAAATCATCTAACTCTAGGATATCTTCTACTATCCAAAATCATTAGTCAGATTAAAATTCTCTAAGGAAAGTACAAAGGGTTTAGAATGTAGAAAATATTCCTACTTTGTAAATTGAACTCTCATAAATTCTATAATATGAAGTTACTATTGAAAATTTTGGTGGGGTGCATGTAGAAATAGATTCTCTTTAAAAAGGAAGGATAATAGCATGCGTGCATGGTACCTTAAGAAGATTCAACACATTAGCAACATCTTAGTTTATAGCACAGGGATCAAATGAAATGTTTGTATAGAACATGGGACAAGTTGCCATATGAAATCTCTTGGTAATATTCAGATCAATTTGAGGGTCCAACATTTGAGCACTCATGCGCTAGGAACCAAAACCAAAACCTAGTGACTAGCAATTTTGTTGGTAATAAGAGTGCCAGTATAGCAGGTAACTTCCTTTTGCAACACATCAGATTTTAAAAGTATTCTATTTTTCACAAAACTCGACCATTCTCCTACACCATACACAAAGATAAATTCTAAATGGATGAAAGACCTCAATGTGAGACAGGAATCCATCAAAATCCTAGAGCAGCCCATAGGTAGTAACCTCTTCGACATCAGCCACAGCAACTTCTTTCAGAACATGTCTCCAAAAGCAAAGGAAAGAAAAGTGAAAATGAACTTTGGGGACTTCCTCAAGATAAAAAGCTTCTGCACAGCAAAGGAAACAGTCAACAAAACAAAGAGACAACCAACAGAATGGGAGAAGATATTCACAACTGACACTAAAGATAAAGGGCTGGTATCCAAGGTCTATAAAGTACTTCCCAAACTCCACACCCAAAAAACAAATAAGCAAGTCAAAAATGTGCAGAACAACAGACTCATGAAAAAGTGCTCCACATCACTCCATATCAGGGAAATACAAATCAAAACCATAATGAGATACCACCTCACACCAGTCAGAATGGCTAAAATTAACAAGTCAGGAAATGACAAATCCTGGTGAGCATGCGAAGAAAAGGGAACCCTCCTACACTGTTGGTGGGAATGCAAGCTGGTGCAACCACTCTGGAAAATAGCATGGAGATTCTTCAAAAAGTGAAAAATAGAGCTACCCTATGACCCAGCAATCGCACTACGGGGTATTTACCCTAAAGATACAAAAGTAGTGATCGGAGGGGCACAGGCACCTGAATGTTTATAGCAGCAATGTCCACAATAGCCGAACGATGGAAAGAACCTAGATGTTCTTTCAAGATGAATGAATGGATATCAACAGATGAATGGATAAAGAAGATGTGGTACACACACACACACACACACACACACACACACACACACACATATACATACATACGATGGACTACTATGCAGCCATCAAAAGAAATGAAATCTTGCCATTTTTGATGACATGGATAGAACTAAAGGGTATTATGCTGAGCAAAATAAGTCAATCAGAGAAAGACAATGATCGTATGATCTCCCTGAGATGAGAAAGTTGAGAGGCAACATGGGGGACTTGAGGGGTAGGAAAAAAATAAATGAAACAAGATGGGATCAGAAGGGAGACAAATCATAGGAGACTCTTAATATCACAAAACAAACTGAGGGTTGTTGGAGGGGCGGTAGGGAGAGGGTGGTTGGGTTATGGACATTGGGGAAGGTATATGCTATAGTGAGTGCTGTGAAATGTGTAAACCTGGCGATTCACAGATCTGTACCCCTGGGGCTAATAATACATTATATGTTAATAAAAAAATAAAAAACTATATTTAAAAAATGGGCAGAACACATGAACAGACACTTCTCCAAAGAACACATACAAATGGCTAACAGACACATGAAAAAATGTTCATCGTCATTAGCCATCAGAGAAATTCAAATCAAAACCACACTGAGATACCACCTTACACCAGTTAGAATGACCAAAATTAACAGGACAGGAAACAACAAGTATTGGAGAGAATGTGGAGAAAGGGGAACCCTGTTGCACTGTTGGGAATGTAAGTTGGTGCAGCCACTTTGGAAAATAGTGTGGAGGTTCCTCAAAAAGTTAAAAACAGGGTGCCTGGGTTGCTCAGTGTGTTGGGCCTCTGCCTTCAGCTCAGGTCATGATCTCAGGGTCCTGGGATCAAGTCCTGCATGTGGCTCCCTACTCAGCAGGGAGCCTGCCCCCTCCTCTCTCTCTCTGCCTGCCTCTCTGCCTACTTGTGATCTCTCTCTGTCAAATAAATAAATAAAAATCTTATATAAACATATATAAATATATATTAATATCTAATATCTAATCATATATATTTTTTTCATATAAAAAAGTTGGGGATAGTCTAATATATATATTAGATATATTTATTATAGATATAGTTTTATATATATATATATATATATATATATATATATATATATATATATAAAACAGAGCTACACTAAGACCCAGCAATTGCATTACTAGGTATTTACCCCAAAGATACAGATGTAGTGAAAAGAAGGGCCATATGCATCCCAATGTTCATAGCAGCAATGTCTACAATAGCCAACTGTGGAAGGAGCAGAGGTACCCTTCGACAGATGAATGGATAAAGAAGATATGGTCCATATATACGATGGACTATCCCTCAGCCATCAGATGGGTGAGGGATAATCTCCTTCAGTTCCATTACGTTGATGCAGA